>NC_089844.1:44956954-45259660 GCF_035609145.1 Eleutherodactylus coqui | reverse complement strand
TGGGGTCAATTAAACGCTCAAAATGGCCAGAAAAAGAGAACTTTCATCTGAAACTCGACAGTCTATTCTTGTTCTTAGAAATGAAGGCTATTCCATGCGAGAAATTGCTAAGATATTGAAGATTTCCTACAACGGTGTGCACTACTCCCTTCAGAGGACAGCACAAACAGGCTCTAACCAGAGTAGAAAAAGAAGTGGGAGGCCGCGTTGCACAACTAAGCAAGAAGATAAGCACATTAGAGTCTCTAGTTTGAGAAACAGACACCTCACAGGTACCCAACTGGCATCTTCATTAAATAGTACCCGCAAAACACCAGTGTCAACATCTACAGTGAAGAGGCGGCTGCGGGATTTTGGGCTTCAGGGCAGAGTGGCAAAGAAAAAGCCATATCTGAGACTGGCCAATAAAAGAAAAAGATTAAGATGGGCAAAAGAACACAGACATTGGACAGAGGAAGACTGGAAAAAAGTGTTGTGGACGGATGAATCCAAGTTTGAGGTGTTTGGATCACAAAGAAGAACGTTTGTGAGACGCAGAACAAATGAAAAGATGCTGGAAGAATGCCTGACGCCATCTGTTAAAGGGGTTGTCCCGCGGCAGCAAGTGGGTCTATACACTTCTGTATGGCCATATTAATGCACTTTGTAATATACATCGTGCATTAAATATGAGCCATACAGAAGTTATTCACTTACCTGCTCCGTTGCTAGCGTCCCCGTCGCCATGGTTCCGTCTAATTTCGGTGTCTTCTTGCCTTTTTAAACGCGCTTGCGCAGATCCGTCTTCTCCCTTCTTCTCCCTTCGGCTCCGCTCGGCAGCATCGACATTTTGGCTCCGCCCCCTTGTACGCATCATCGCGTAGCTCCGCCATGATGTGTGCCGGTTCCAGCCTCCTGATTGGCTGGAATCGGCACGTGACGGGGGCGGAGCTATGCGATGATGCGTACAAGGGGGCGGAGCCAAAATGCCGATGCTGCCGAGCGGAGCCGAAGGGAGAAGAAGGGAGAAGACGGATCTGCGCAAGCGCGTCTAAAAAGGCAAGAAGACACCGAAATTAGACGGAACCATGGCGACGGGGACGCTAGCAACGGAGCAGGTAAGTGAATAACTTCTGTATGGCTCATATTTAATGCACGATGTATATTACAAAGTGCATTAATATGGCCATACAGAAGTGTATGACCCCACTTGCTGCCGCGAGACAACCCCTTTAATTATGAGCCATACAGAAGTTATCAAAAGTTTTATACTTACCTGCTCCGTTGCTGGCGTCCTCGTTCCCATGGTGCCGACTAATTTTCGGCCTCCGATGGCCAAATTAGCCGCGCTTGCGCAGTCCGGGTCTTCTGCTTTCTTCAATGGAGCCTCTCGTGCAGGATGCCGTCTCTGTGTAGCTCCGCCCCGTCACGTGCCGATTCCAGCCAATCAGGAGGCTGGAATCGGCAATGGACTGCACAGAAGAGCTGCGGTCCACGGAGGAAGAAGATCCCGGCGGCCATCTTCACCGGTAAGTATAGAAGTCACCGGAGCGCGGGGATTAAGGTAAGCGCTGTGCTGTTTTTTTTTTAAGTCCCTGCATCGGGGTTGTCTCGCGCCGAACGGGGGGGGGGGGGGGGGTTGAAAAAAAAAACCCGTTTCGGCGCGGGACAACCCCTTTAAGCATGTTGGAGGTAATGTGATGGTCTGGGGTTGCTTTGGTGCTGGTAAGGTGGGAGATTTGTACAGGGTAAAAGGGATTCTGAATAAGGAAGGCTATCACTCCATTTTGCAACGCCATGCCATACCCAGTGGACAGCGATTGATTGGAACCAATTTCATCCTACAACAGGACAATGACCCTAAACACACCTCCAAATTGTGCAAGAACTATTTACAGCAGAAGCAGGCAGCTGGTATTCTATCGGTAATGGAGTGGCCAGCGCAGTCACCAGATCTGAACCCCATTGAGCTGTTGTGGGAGCAGCTTGACCGTATGGTACGCCAGAAGTGCCCATCCAACCAATCCAATGTGTGGGAGATGCTTCTAGAAGCGTGGGGTGCAATTTCACAAGCTTACCTCAACAAATTAACAGCTAGAATGTCAAAGGTGTGCAATGCTGTAATTGCTGCAAAAGGAGGATTCTTTGACGAAAGCAAAGTTTGATGTAAAAACAATGTTATTTCAAATACAAATCAGTATTTCTAACCTTGTCAATGTCTTGACTCTATTTTCTATTCATTTCACAATGCATGGTGGTGAATAAGTGTGACTTTTCATGGAAAACACAAAATTGTTTGGGTGACCCCAAACTTTTGAACGGTAGTGTATGTAATTGGTTCATCGAACACTGGCTGTAATTGGCTAAGCATTAGGCAATCAGAGGCAACACTTCCAGGAGGCAGTGATTTTTCAATCCCCGGCCAGAAGAGATGAAGGAGAATAGTGCAGGGGGCCGAGGAGAAGATGCACCTGAGATGATGCTTCTAAGGTGATGTATACTGTTTCATTTGTTTTTTGGGGTTTTTTTTGCTGCAGCCAGGGCTTTAGTTTAGGGCTTTCCTACTGTCAAAGTTGCATCGCACTGCACGAAAATCGTGTTTTCGTGCGATGCGATGCAATAGAGAGAAAGTCTTCATAGGGAAACATGGACTGCAAAACCACATGAGTTGCGTGCATATTGCGGGACCCACAAGGTTTTTGTGTGGGAATGTAGCATGCTGCAAAACATCGCAAATGTGAATTAACACATAGGAAAGCATAGGCTTCACATACATGTGATTTGTAACATTGTCACAACACGACAAAATCATGTGACTTTGCCACCCATGTGAATTAGGCCTAATTATCATGATGGTACAAACAGATGATGGTGATGGTCATCAGATAATGATTTAGATGAATGATGGTGGAGGCAGTCAAATAATAGAGCAGATCGGTGAAGTTAACAGGTAACAAACTAACAATAATTGACTTTAACTCTTGCTTTCCCCAAGTCTTCTCCTAAGCTATTCCTGATGCTGGCCATAGCTCCAGACAACACTGACCCTGAGTATCCCTTAGAGATTCTTATTGGCAACCCTATGCAAAACACTGTCCCTGATAAACAGTGAAAGGGCACTAGGGCCTTGAGATGAGAAAGCTAAACATAGCAAACCTGGAACATGGAACGGGGAGACGAAAACAATAATTCTAGGAAGCAGTGGCATGCATACAAGAGGTGAGATCCCATAACAAAAACATAAGTGGATCCCCCAATATAGTGTCAGGTTTTTCCACCTCGAAAAGGATGGAGTGCTTGGTGTGTGTTTTCCATTCTATGCTCTTTAAATGACCTATGTGCCAATACTCCACCTTCTTGTTTGATAACAATGCAGTTCCTCTTTGGAGGGGGGTCCTGCATACTTTCTCACTAACTAGTAGCAAAAGGCATGGTGCAGTCAGAGCTGGGGCCCCTGCTCTATAAGGACCCCATAGCAGTCTTTATGGCATGCACCTTCTTGCTAGGAACCAAGATTGGACCAGGCATAACCACCAGAACAACACTACAGGGGCAACAAAATAGCTAGACTAGGAACGAGGAACTGGAAGCATACAATGAATACTGGATATAAATGCATATAGCTTATGCTATAACCAACAATGTGCTGCATAAGCCAGAATTATTTAAAGACAGGCTAACCAATCAGGAATTTTTCTCCAAATGAGGCTGGACCGCAGCAGTGTGATCAGTTGACCCACACTAATAGATCAGCTGTGAGACAGTTTAATAATAAGTGCCCCCAACAACAAACTAAAATATAGGGAATGATGACACAGCAGGAGCATTTCTGCTGATCGTAACAAGAGACTATGTTGTCACATGACGCAGGTTCTAAAACTGAAGAACCTCCCACATGAGCACATTCTATAGATAGATGCCTCTTCTCGGTCCCGTCGGCTCGCTTTAGACATCAATAGAAGAACAAAAACTCTTCAAAAAATGTTTTCGAAATGTCCTTGAAAATGTATTTTACATACATACATGTTAATTGAATTTCTCTCTTGCAGTAATTGAAGTTTGTGTCCCTTCAATCAATCAATAGAAAGTTATATAAATAGATAGGAATTCAGGACATGCAGTGAAAAAATAAATACAGAAGCCGAGCGCTGAAAGAATTCATCACCGTCAGGAAATGTATATTAAAAATGTGAATTCAACAAACACCACCAGGCTTAGAGTTATTGAAAAAGAACACTTCTGTTCACAAAGAAATCGCTGAAGGTAAAGACCGAAAGAAAACACAGAAATAATATTTGTATCGAGGCTCAGGTTTACGCTCTCAGTTTAACTCTTTCAATCCTCCCTTCCTTTGTTTTCCCATCATCAGCACCAGGGTTATTCTGTCATTGTTTCTCCAACTGATTCAAGATACTGTCCATGGACAGGGGAGCAGTGCCAGTGCTGGGAACCTTCAAAGTATGTTAGAAGACTATAGACTTTATATGTCGCTTCAAGCATGGGCGAAAAGATCCGAAAAGGCACACAACTCAGAAGAGCACCTCTAGTTCTTTATTTTAGTGATCAGTGGGCGTCTTGGTAAATGGATCTCATAGTAATAGAGTGTATATGGCTGATAAAAGACATACACTGATTGTCAGCAACCTCTCTCCCCTTTAAGTTGTCGGATGGAATAAAACCTTCTCTGTGTGATTGTAACGTTGATATACGTAAGTGATAACAATATCAGAGCAAGTGGACCATTTATTGTGGAGAACTGACCTCTTGTAGGGAGCCTCTAGTTCTCTGTTGTACCGCCTCTAGCTTGGAATCAAGATGTGATTCAGCAGGCATGGGGGCTCTAGTACCCTGTTGTACCACCTCTAGCTTGGACACAAGATGTGATACGGATGAGCATGGAGGCTCTATTACCCTGTTGTACCACCTCTAGCTTGAATACAAGATGTGATATGGGTGGCACAGAGGCTCTAGTACCCTGTTGTACCTCCTCTAGCTTGGATACAGACGGGCGTTCCTCACCCACATATATATCTCTTCTCATCATTTCTTGGCAGCAGCAAAGCACTTGTCTTTCCACATACTTACCTACATCTTTTACAACTCTTCCCGTCTGCGGCATATCCGTTACACACATCGTAGTCGGCTGTAGGCCCAGACCTCGAACACGCCGTAGGAGCAACGTCCTTTATGCAGAGTTCTTAACCATGTGGTAGATGTTACTTATATTTCTAGAGGTCGTCACATTGCAATACTGACGGTTCAATCCGTGCATTACATTACTCAATTCCTTGTTACAGCTCTGCTCCATGTCATGTGCCTCGAGGTGCCATTACTCATCAGCATCCCCTTAACATCATATACAGTATATTTATGCATAATACTTTACGTAATATTGTATCACACTGCACCTTAAACACATATCACATTAAACCTTTGTGCAAGACCATGCTTTAACCACCAACTATGGTGCCGTTATTTAATCCTTTATACTAGCATCATCACAGTTCCGAGAGTCCTCTACCCTGCCCAGGGATTTTATATCATGCAGTCCTGGGAATGGTAGTACATTTACACTTTGCTGAAACCCCTCTGGCAGTCCACTTTTACTTCCTTCCTCGTCTGCTCTATACCAGTCTTGCAGACCAACCAAATTATCCATTACGGGTCTTTGGCTCCACTGCCGCGTTGTCAGGCACTGTGGGAAGGGAGGCTAGTAGAGATCAGCGAGCATACTCGTTAAGGGACAATACTCAAGCGAGTATCGTCCTTTTCGAGTACCTGCCAGTGGGGGGAAGCGGTGGGTTGCAGGAATGAGCGGGGGGGGGGGGGGAGAGATCTTTTCCCCGCTCTCCCCTGCTGCCCCCCCACCTGAATCTTTTCTGACAAGCAGGCAGGTACTCGAAAAGGATGATACTCACTCAAGTATTCTCCCTTAACGAGTATGCTCGCTCATCTCTAGAGGCTACCTTTCATCCCACATGCTGTGGGGCGCTTCACCCCAAACACTTTGCCACATCTCCATCTTCGGCTCCCGTAGGTCCTCAAGGTCCTTACTGTAGTCACTCTCTGGGCAGCTTCCCAGCCACGGGTAACTATCCCTCTGTGCAGCCTCTCTTTAATGGCTGCCACCATGTTGTTCTCTGGCTGTGTCCCCTCTCTTGCTGAGTCTCCTGAACCATTCTCCAACTCTTGGGGAGGCGGCCAAGCCCGCACTATTGCCATATCAGTGGGATGTTCCATTGGCGGTGATGTGCTAGTGTATTACCCCAGAGTTGCTACTACCGCCTTTCTGTGGTTATTTTGTGGTTAAAATCACAGTTATGATTGTGTGTGTCAAAAATTAAGTTATATGCTTTTAATGTGCTTTTCCATTCACCACTATGTATTGTCCACTGACAGGTTCCCCATCCCTATTGGGTTTCAGGTTACCTAGCAGCAGTCTGAGGAGTGGTTAGTAACATTGCAGGAAAAAAGAGGGCCTGTGACTGGGAAATGAGTCCCTTGCATGGGTTGGGCTAGAGCAGTGTTTCTTAACTCCAGTCCTCAGGACCCACCAACAGATCATGTTTACAGGATATCCTATAGTAAGAGCACCTGTGACAATGTCTGAGGCACTGAAAATAATTACATCACCTGTGTAACACTGAGGAAATCCTGAAAAACACGACCTGTTGGGGCGTCCTGAGGACTGGAGTTAAGAAACACTGTGCTAGAGTGATAGGATAAAAGGAGAGAGGGGCTGGATCTCAAGGGATTCTAAGAGAGAGTCGAAGAGAGTAGAGCGAAAGAACATCTGAGCAGCCAGTGTAGTGGGAAGGAAAGCAAAGTGTGAGTACCAAGAGCAAGAAATGTTTTGAGAAAGACAGAAAGCAAGCAGGAGAGACAGTTGATGTAAAAAGGAGAATAGAGAAAGAGGGATCAACAAGTAGAAACAGAGGGAAAAGACAAAGAGAAGTAAAAGGAGATTTAAAGAAACAAAGTCATAAAGCAAAGTAGATGAATCAAGTAATGAATACAGAGGATCATTCCGGTCTCTATCTTAAACAGTCCTAAAACTAAGCACAAGGAAATGATCAAAGTGTGTAACTAATAGCTATCTCACACAAAGAAATGAAAATTTAATGTAATGCTTTTTTATGAAAGAACCCTCCTAAGTAATAAACTGTTTTCCTGTTTGCACCTTCAATCCAGACTCCTGGAGTCCCTTTTCACCAACTTAACATCTGCACTGAGGTATCACACCACACTGTCCGAGGAAAAGGATCAGCAACACCTCTCTTTTTTTTATCTCCCATTTTTATAATTATTTTTTTTTTTCCGGAACAGGTCCCTACCCGTATACAAACTGGCGTCATGACAAAACAACATCTTACCCTACCCGATTCTGCGGGTAGCCCCTTACAGGGAATTATCATCTTACCCTATCTGACTCCACGGTTAACACCTTAAAGAGAACTGTTAAAGCGTATCATCTGCTTACCACTGTGTAAGCCCGCACCAGGTTTTTTATTATCGGAAAGAGCAGAGGCGCCACCATGACTACCATCATTTGCTGCCCTTGCCATCATACCCTTCATGGTCTGTCCCATTGCATCTGTGTCACATAAGGCAGAACCCCTTCATAACCTCCTGGATGCTTCAGAAACATGGTGCATTGCACCCTCTCTGAACCTCCCAGCTCCTTTGCCAGTACAGCGGTGGGGAGCGGGGATCTGTACTGACGCTCCAGCACCATTCCTCTCCTCTTCCCAATGAAGATGAATATCTCCAGAAATTGCTGCTTCCTTATGGCCAAAATAGGCCAAGTCCTGAAGGAGTTAAGTAGGACAAGATCGGGATGGGTTTTCAGTCTCTAGATATACTGTAAGCAATGGATGTTTCTATTCACTAACAACAAGCAGAGTATAAATGCAATCTAATGGCTTCACGTCTGTTCGCTCCAGTCCTCAACTAAAAAGAACTGGAAGGTCTGGAAGGAGACGACTTTTATGTTTTTCTGCTGACATAATATCAGAGAACGACAAAAGATATTTGTCCCACGCTTTAGTGTTGAGGCGATTCTGTAAGTAGGTCACAAACGTGTTCTATTTACTGATCCGAACCTAAGTCAGGAGCCTCACGGACCATCTCACTGCAACATCGGTATCAGCGGGGTTATTAGATCAAACATTCTCCTGTCATTATATCACTTTTATCATAATATTACTAACGGAAGCAGAATGACGATGATGGCGGCACCAGCTGCAGCGACCAAGCGTCAGCATCCAGTTCCTCCACAGTGTGGATCCACCTCTACTTACCGCATGTAATGTACATATCATTTTTATATAATGAGCAGTGACTTTATTAGAGCCCCCCATCTAGTAGCATGTTGGACCTCCTTTGGGTTTCAGACCCACAGCAATTCATCGTGGTATCCATCTACTGGTAGCAAAGGTCCCAGGGCTCACCAAGAAACCTTCCCCGCACTATTACTTCACCTGTTCCACCAGCCTTAGAGGAAGGGGTCATCAGTTCATGCTGCTTGCACCAAATTCTGACCTCCCATCAGCACGGAGCACCAGAAATCTGGATCCATCTGACCAGGTGATATTTTTTCGCTGCTCAGTGAAACAATTTTTGCACTTTTTGGCCCACTAGAGTCTTGTCCTTTCTGTTTCTCTTACACACAATGGCGCAGGAACTAGTCGTCTGTTATTATAGTCTGTCTGTGCTAAGGAATGGCGAGTTGAGCATTAGTGCAGCGCCTGTTAGAACAATTCTTGACATCCTCCTCTGACCCCTTTTGGTGAATGTCCATAGGATCTCCTTTCTCTGAATGTTTTCCTTGATCCCACCATTCACTATATACTCTCCACACTATTACATGAGAAAATCCAACAAGGTTGGCAGTGAAATCCAGGCCCCGGCTAGTCTAGCACCAATGACCCCGCCTCGTTGGAAGTCTCTCTGATTACTGGATTTTCCCATCTAATGTGGATTCACACTGAAACGAATCCACAGAAACCTTGTGATTTGATTTAATGCTGCACTTTTGGGTCACGGGGAGAATTTCTATATAAAAATTGAGCTTTTAGCTTTGTCATTAGCTGCAGCAGCCTGTGATCTCCAATACATAGGCTGCTGCTACAGCTTGAAATTAATATGTCACAACTGAGACTGACATCTGTGGCGCAGGACAGAGCAGGGAGCTGAGAGAGGTAAGACAACTCAGACAACTCCTTTCACACCTTAACTTCACAGGACGTACGTTTATATCCAGGCTGGGGGACACTTAATGTAACAGGACGTAAACTTACATTCTATGGATGGCTCAGGCTGAGAAGTGAGCCTGCGCCATTCCACAGTGGGAGCTGGCTGTGACTGGTTGAGGCATGTAAAGGATTCACAGAGGCAACGCGCTCCTTCTGTGACATCATTAGAACCAGGCCAATGGATTGCCATGGCAACCAAATTTTAGATCCTGCGGTCCAGGCCTGCCATGGTCTGTGTTCATTATTGTAAGCGATAATGCATTGCAGTACACAAGTACTGCAATGCGTTATCATAGCATCAGGGATTTTATGGCTCAAGACCCCTACAGGGACATAAAAACATGAAAAGAGAAATTAAAAATCGTGTAAAATAATTTGTAAAAAAAAAAAAAAAAATCTGTTTTGCACACTTTCTCTTGTTTGTATAAATAAAAAGCCCCTATATCCATAACAACCTGTATATTAGACAGAACACACTATTTATCCTGCATGGTAAAAAAGGTAAAAAAAAAAAAACAACTGAAAAACTGAGGCAAAATGCTTTTTTGAAGAACACAATAAAAATGTGCAAAACAGCCTTTTGTACCCCAAAAGGATATCAATAAAAAAACAAGCCCTCATGGAACTTAGTCTATGGAAAAATTTAAAAAAATTATGGGACCTTGAATGCAACGATGTATATATTGTGCAAAAGAGGAAAAACCTACAAAAAAATAATAATTATGGTACTGTCATAATCCTACCGTAATATAAATGCATCACAGAAGGGGGAAAAAAAATTAAAAACAATCACAGAAAATGGCCGTTACTTACTGACTGCGGAGTGCATATAGATGCATCCTCCTCTCACCATGCAGGTAGTTGACTACCAAATGAAAGAGCAAATAACACCTGTTCAGGACACCAATAAAACACCCACTCACAGTGCCTCTTGATAATGAGGGGGGTGGATGCTTGGTGTAAACTCCCACACATAGTGGATACAGGGTGCCAGACCATTCTGATATATGTAGTTCACCATGCAGACCAGCAACCTATTAATGACGCCATGATAATTCGGCAGGTTGCCCTCCATTTCCATCAGTGAACCACATTGGTACTGCCACCCTGGGCTCCTGACCAGGGTAATCCTACCGACCTGCAAAAAAAAAATAGTCACTTCATTTATGCTGCATGATTAAAGCTATAAAAAAAAAAAAAGAAAAACAAGGGCATAATTGAGTTTTTTTTCTTTCCCTGCCCTCCAAAAAAAAATTAATAAAAGTTTTACAAAACATTGTATGTACCCAAGAATGGTGCCAATAAAAACTTCAGTTCGCCACACGAAGAACAAGCCCTCATACAGCCATGTCAACGGCAAAATAAAAATGCTATGGCTTTTAAAAAGTGGAGATGAAAATCCCCCAAAAGTTGTGGTGTCCCTACGGCCAAAATAGACCAAGTCACTAGGGGGTTAACCCTTTCCAATCTACTGTCTGACGTCTAAAGACATTATGATTGAAGGCTGTACAGCTCCGACGTTGGAAGACACCCGTCGGGGTTCTCTTACTGTATATTGCCAGCCTCTCTGCTGTCGGAGCCTATCCAACGTGTCACCTCATGCAGTACTGGCTTTAGCCAGCAGATAGCGCCGTTGTATAACAGCAGAAAGAGTAAGCCATCTAGGAAAACCAGGATACAAATTGGATTGGAAAGGGTTAACACATCATATGAGAGCATATGGACAGGCGCGATCCTATGTGATGGACACCATGAGCCCCCGTGGATCCAAGAATCGTTATTCATGGACTAATTTGTAGATGTATTTCTTTCCTTAGAAAGCAGATTATTTTCCTCTTATTTTCTCTACTCATTCCAAGAAAACTTGCCAAGAAAATGTGTCCGGCTCGGTGCCGTCACATGATTGGCAGATCTGTCAAGTGTCGGGGGCGACCCGTCAATCTCCTCAACATCGTCACCCTCCATCTGGGACGTACAACTGTGTCATTGCCCGCAGTCTGTCACGCAGCGCTCTGCATAGCAATGATGACCTTCAGTCGCTCATGATCTGGATGGAATCTGGACGAGTGACCCGCAGGGTGAACGCTCTCAACTCGTGCCAAGACTTTATGTGCTTTTTACACTTTTGGAAGTGACAGTGGGTGGTTGGGCGGCGGCGCTGCTTACATCGACAGTTCTGCTGCTCGCAGGCATTTGTAATCTTGTATAACATTGCAGATGTGCGGTTTGTTGTTAAAATGTAAGCAAATTTGAGATACGAGGATGTAACGAGAGTTCAGCTACAGAAATGATGTGCTCAGGGAAACCTTACACGACACGTTCCCGCCCGACAGCTTCAGACAAGGGGGAGGCTCGTCCCATTAGGCAGATAAGCCTTGATGGGCAGAGAAGGAGTCTTCAAGGTTTTTAATTGTTCCTTTTGCTGAAAAAAACCCTTTTTAATGCAAAATCATGAAATGAAACTAAACTGAACTTGGGGAAAGTAGAGAACGTATTATTACTATTCCAATCTTCAGATGGTCTCCGGAGACTCTCATGCTCTCCTCCCGGCTGCAGAAGGACCCGGGATCCTCATTCATCTCATCATGGAAGACATTACAGCTCACAGTGTACAAATATTAGCTCTGTCAGTCTCAGTGGCTTCAGGACTGCAATAAACTGCATGTAAGGGCTCCTTCACACGGGCGTATTTACATACGGTATATATTTGCGTGCTGCCAATTGAGCGCGCGATGCGCAAATTATAGAACTCATTGATCTCAATGGGTTTGTTCTCATTTCCTTCATATGCACAGCATGCTCTGCCTTTTATGCGCTCCAAAGGTCCTCATAGAAGTCTATGGGAGGTTCACAGTGGGAACCGGGATGCACAATATGCTGTGCAATTCCATGAGAAAAAGTACACTCCTAAAACTCATTAGGCTAAGTAGCTATTTAAATAAATGTGTGGTTGTGTCTTGTGCGCAAAATACTATCCCTGTGGGCACACAAATTGCAGTGGAATCCACATGCAAAAAAAAATATTGCTGGTTCCGCAAAAACACAGCACTGAGGCACACACAAATGTGCATATGCCAGTGTAAAGGAGCCTTAAGGGTTTGATGGGTCAAAAAGGGCTTTTGCAGATGAACAACAATGCGCAAATACACTCTCTGAAATGGAGCGTATTTGTGCTTGAACTAAGGTTGTCACACCTTTACCATGATTTTTTGAACCTGCCTTAAACTTCTATGGCAGCTGTCTGCGTACACGCAGACAGATGAGTCAGAGCCTGTCTTTTCTCACATGCAGAAACACGCTTGTGAGAATTAACCCATTGAAATCAATAGTTTCGCTTCAACACATTTTATGGCTTTGTGTTTCACGCATGCAAAAACATGCACAACGCATTCATCTGTTTAACAATCACAGAAAAGGGCCATATACTTACTGACTAAGGAGGGCAGATAGCTGCAGCCTCTCACCATGCAGGTAGCAGACTTCCAAATGAGGGAGCTAATTGCACCTGTGAGGGACACCGATAAGACAGCCACTCACACAGACTCTTAATATACAGGTGGGTAGCTGCTTGGTGTATACTCCCACACAGAGTGGATACAAAGTGGTAGACCTTTTTCTGTGATTGTTTTTATATTTCCCCTTCTGTGATGTGTGCACTTGTCAGTTTAAACCCTAAATCGTTAGATTCCTGCATCAGCGGGAATCTGAACAACTATCGTTCAGTGTAAATGCATGCCTCAACGGAATGACAAATGAAAATTTGTTTGCTTCTCATTCGTCATTCAATTTCTGCATGCATAAAACTGAATGATAGATCAACAGGCAGTTATCACTTATGAATGACTGCCTGTTTACTGTGAATGGAGGCAGGCGGGGCGGAAGGGGCGCTCCACCTCCATTCACAGCGATGATCGTTCCTGTGTGGATGGAAGTGGCTCTAGCTTGATTCTGAACTCCTTAGGGCTTAAACAGGTGAACATTTTAATGCACTTTTTCGAGCAAAATGTGATGAATCGAACCCATTGATTTTAATGGGTTTGTTCTCATGAGCATGTTTCTCGCTCGCAGGAATTGTCTATGGCAGGTTGAAAAAAAAACAAAGTGAAGGGTGCGACGCTGCAGATAACGCAGGGAATAGAGGACCGCTCACCCTTACTAGGCTTTTAACAGCCATTCTATTCCACAAAAGGGGAGCATCACCGGTGTGTGAACTGGCACTGCAAGCCTGAAATTTACAGTATTATGCGCTGACACGCACAAGTCAGGGTTTTTACCCACTAGCGATATTTTTCCCTGTGATGCAACAGCGATGGCTATGAAATTAATGATTTTCAATGGTTTCATACTCATTTGCGATTTTTCACTCCAGCTTCGCATCGCAGAGAAAAAATCTGTAATATTGCTCAGTGTTTTCAATGGGGACAGCAGCAGCGCCGGCACCATTGAGAACATAGGGAGTATAACATCGACTTCTGCCACAGCTGTGACAGCTGTGGCAGAAGTCCAGGATGCTATCCCATTGCTTTCAATATGGTCAGCGGTGAAATATAAGCCCTTCCCTGAGAATCATCCCTAGCTGGTGGAAAAAATAAAATATATACTCACCTCTCCGCCACTCAGGCGTGTCCTGTGGCTAGCCCTCCTGCACTGCTGTCAAGCTCTTTCAGCAGGCGGGGATTTATAAATTCCCGCCTCTTGAAAGGGCTGTGCTGATTGGCTGAGCGCTTCATTAATAAAAAAAAAAAAGCAATGGCTTTCCCTAATCTTTCCCTGAGGCCACTTTTGCACGGCCCAGAAAATCACATGAGATTTGTGTGCTGCGAGATGCCCATTCTTTTGAATGTAGTAATTTACATAAGCAATTGTCCTTTGACACCAAATACCATTGTTACCAAACAGCTCTAAGCTGTTAATAGGAATGATCCTGTCTAAAATACTATCCCCAAGAACAGGAGGACACTAGTCTAAAAAAGTAAATGTTGAAACAACCAAATGCAAACAAAAACAAACACGTAAAGATTACCACAAGTTAGGAAACAGACTGGACTAGAAAACTAAGGAGCAAGACACACTAAGTAGACAGACCAAATAAGACTGGAATAGAAAAATAAGGAGAAAAACACACAGACTGTACAGATTAGAGAAGACTGGACTAGACTTAGATACTACAACTAGGAGTACTGGAAAACACACAAGATGTCACAGCTATCAACCGCACGGTTCTACAAAAACCAAAAGTATTTATGAAGAGGTGAATCAATCAATCACACACACCACTCTGTAACATGAATTAGCAGTATGGTCCACAGATCCCCTTCAATGGATCATAGCAATTGCCCCATTAGCAATTTAGAGAGTGGGAAATAATGATGTAGCAGGATATAATGATGCGGAAGCATTTCTCCTGCTGATTGTAACAAACTGGTGAATTTCTTTGTTAATCAGGAGCTTTCAGTGTTGTAGGCATCAGAAGACAACTAGGAAGGGACAAGGGGAAGCCTACAGGGGGCACTAGATGTCCTGAGAAGTTCTCTACAGTGTTCTTCTTTATAGACATAGGACTGTCATATAATAAGAAGGATTCGGCCTGATTTCAGTCTTGAGCTAAAGTTTTCTATAAAATCTTTTGTGAATAAGTGAAATAAAAGCAGAAATGTACATTTTGCCTTATAGCAAAACCTGAGTACGCTTCTCCTGAGACCCCCTGAGCAGTCACTTTGTGAAGTCTCTTTCTCTGTAAGTTCAGCTGTGGAAGCCTCTTCCTGTCAGCCATATTAGATCTCCTGGGGTCTAGTAGTCATAGAATTCTTTCAAGTCATATTTATAAGCCCCCCACCATTTGACAGCTTCCCCTGCAAATAATCACTTTACAGAGATGCACCAGAATAGCTCTATACTAGGGCCCGAGGCTATGGGCTATATAATCTATATGTACATACAGTCCCTGCTGATTATCACAGAGAAAACATATTGTCATTTTCTAAGAGTATGTAACATATAATATATCCCTTAGATATAAGGGCTATGTGCTGCCTTGCACTCCTTTTTTAACCAATGTGTTTTTGGAAAGTCTGGTGGTATTTGGTTTTCATTATAAATTTCTGATTGATTTCTATATTTGTATTATTTTCCAAGATACTGCAGACTGGAGGACGGAAATCTTAGCAAATTCTGTCATTGAGCGTAAACTGACAGGTCCTCACCTAGCCTACTCCTCTGTTGTGAACATGCATGCACTGCCTTTCCATTGAGCCATTATAGAGGGTTGTATGACAGTGCCAGAGGGTGGTGGGGGAGAGCAGAGAAAGCTACTGGCTGAATTTTCTGCTCTTATAAGCTTTCAGAGGGAACCACAAGCAGCTATTCAAAATGAATATGAGAGATAGCTGTGTAGTACTGAGTGGGCGACATTATACGACAGAGCCTCCAAAAGTAGAGTGGGGAGCCAAGCTTGTGCTCTTTCATGAGACAGACCAGATGATCAGTGCTGGGAAGGCTTCCTCCAGTCAGAAATTTGTACGTAGGAGAGCCTGCAAACTAAATATGATGCTTTCTAAATACATGAGAATGAAAACTCAATACAAAAACATATACGTGCATCATTTTTTTCTGTAGGGACGTAGTGAGAGATGCATATTGATTTTGTATGCACAAAGTTTTCAATAGCCTTTAAATTGATAATGAAATCCAATAAACATATATATACACAGCCCATAAATAATTTGCTTGAGCATGGAAAGGATGGGCTGAATGTTACATAGATGGATAACGATGGATCAATCGAGAACTGCTGAGGAATGTTGGGTAATGTAGTTCACTGATCCTTAAGGGAAGAAGTAACTATAGGCATTTAGACCCCTCCTCTCATAAAGCTCAATGGGCGGGGGAGCCAGCCGGAAAGTGCCAAAAAAGGGAAGACTTCCTGCAAACTGCCTGTCGTTGCTTATTTCTACTGGGCTATTAACCATATATATTGTCACAAACATTTCCACTGCGTGGTAGTTAGTATACTGAGACAATTCCCTTTAAAAGTCATGTCCACGTTTGCGACTTTTTTTTCTGCATTGCTTCATTGCATCTAAAATAAAGCAACTCTGCAATTAAGTTTCATTTAAAATCTCCTCTTGTTGTGTGTATACAGATATTATGCAACTGATGTGTCTCCATGGTAACGGACTACACACGCTGTATAGTCCTGAGGTTCTTTTTCCTTTCACTCCCTACTTCCTGCTGACATTCCAACTGTATAATAGAAAAAAGTAGAGGGCAATTAAAACTTAGATTGATTGCAGGAACAGACTACACACAGGGTTTGTTAGCATAGGGATGCATAGATCTGCATAGTACCTGTGCGCACAAAGCGTTTGAATGGAACATGTGCAAATTTGCTTTATCATTCTAGATGCATATAAAATAGTTGCAAGAGTAAACATAGTCTTTAAATTAGATTGTAAACAATATGTCCCCCTGGAGATGGAGTGACCATGGGGGGATCAAGGAAGAAATATCTGAGAATTGTATGTCACCTCTCAAGCGGTCAGAAGGGGTGAGAGCTCAGGTTTTACCTAAAAAAACAGGTCTGAAGCATCAGTCACTGGAGGTCATGAGCAGTTCCTATAGGACCCATGAAGTTGGGGGGACCTATGGCTGAATGGTCCTGCTATTCAGTGAGACTCTGGCCAGCAAAACAACTGTTGTGCTCTTCCAATCTCATTTAATGTACTGAACGGAAGGTGAATAGCACAGATCGTCCTGAGTGTCATAGTTGTACTGTTATTTACGGCTGACTAATGTTTTGGAGCCCAAAGGGGGCACTATAACAAAGTGGGGCCAGGTATTATAGCTTAATTGTTATCAAGTGGGGCTATATAGGAAGTACTTTTACCAATTAAGACCACAGAGGAGGAGAATTATTACTTAATGGTGCCACAGGGGGAAAACTACTTCTATGGGTAGCTGTCAGGACTCAAACCCAGAGGCTCCTGTACTCCAGGCAGAAGCTCTACCTGCTGAACCATTCAATCCTGTGGACAGCTCTCTTGCTGAATCTGTCCTAATCGGACTTCCTTTATGAAGCTGGCCCTGTCCCTCCCTCATTGCGTCTTTATTGTGCCTTGAGCCCTTAACCAAGCTTCTCTCTCTCTGTATCTATCTTTCTTACAAGTGGATCATCCTCATGTGTACCAAACCCCGGCTGCTTTCCTAACTTCCTCCATGCTTAAACCCTCCAGCAGCAGTTACAAACAGGAGACTCCAGTCCTGCACCAGAATCATGACAGTGGCGCTGAGAGGATGGGGTAGCGGCAGGATTGGAAGAGTGTGTAGATATGAGTCCTGCTTGGAAGAAGTCTTCAAGGTAGTCTGGACCGAGATAGAGAAGAAAAGAAAAAATGAATCACTATAATCATAGAAGTCACCTGTGATCATTGGAGGTAACTGCACTGTAATCACTATCACTTGAGGCAATTGCACTGTAATCACTAGAACACTGTAGAGGCCACCATGTTATAAAGCTTGTCTCATAGAATATATGAGTTGTATGTATGCTTCTGGCATTGAGGGCCCTGGAGTGGAGGACAAAGCATTCAGCATCTGACCGGGAGTTATCTGGACCTTGGAGATACTTAATTATGTATAGGTGGAAGGTGGGCCCTTGGAATTCTTTCAACTGTTGGGCCCAAGGTAACCCAGTGCAATGCTGTGTGGCACCTCTGGGTATGAAAACATACAAAGGGATAGGGAGCATGAACACGTGATCCCTCTCGCTGCTTCTGATTGACCTTTGCATGTTATTTGCGAATCCTGGCCCTTGGCTTCTGGAAGCCATTCAGAGGGAGCAATCATAATAAATAGCTCACCTTTAGTCACAAATCCTGTGATGGGACATTGTGTTTAAGAGACAGTGTTAAAAAGTTCTACGTTTATTCGGATTTTCTTATTTTAGTACTTCTGTGTAATCAGTTAAGTATAGTATGGTATAGTGAGCCTCGCAGCAGCTGCTGATGGTTTTAGCATCGGGATCCTTATCTAATATTTCCAACATAAGCAAATTCTACAGAACAAAACAATGAAGACGTTGCTTCCCTCTAACAGATGGAGTCCTGCCTGCTTCTTCAGAGGAGTCGCGTGTAGCAGCGATTTACACTTGACTGAAGATCTGCACTTTGTAATTAGCGAACAATGACAACGCTGTCACCTTCATACGTTTTCTGCAGTGTAATGTTTCCAATGCTGAATCATGCAATATGGTCAGAACAGCTTTTTATAGCTTCATCTCAGCTGCTTGAGTACTCTACAATACAGAGATCAACGATGCGGGAGATGAGGACGGAGGGAAAATAAAAATAATTAGCTTATGTAAGATTACAGCATGATGGGGTGCGATAAAAGGAGAACATCATCCAGAAGGAAAAAGTGTGCAGACTTGACCAAGGGCATACATCATTGGTGTTGGTATCACTAGTGTAAGGGGGTTGAGTGGTGCCCTGCCCCCCCCCCCCCCCCCCTTACACAGTAAATCAGTTGACAGACACTGTTACAGCAGCCTGGGTGCTGCAAGCAAACTTCGTCCCCTCTGGTCTGGGACCATGCAGAAGAGGGACCGGGAAGAGCAGGGACCAGACGAGCTCTGGGTTAGTGCAATGTTTGACAGTACCGGTATATTTAGGGGTTTTGGGGCACTGTGGACAGCTACTCCATCAGCCAGGTGCCTATGTAAGAGGACAACAATAAAAGATAGTGACAGAGCCCAGGGAATGGTGATGTGGTGGCAGCCTTTACTGTTGGGTGTGGCCTGGACAGAGCTGAATCCAAGTCGGGGAGCAGCACAGGCTTCTGCAGAAAAGACCTGATGATCAGGGGTGAAGTTAGAGGAATAAACGGCCCTGACAACCAGGGGCAAATATGGCAGAGTAAAAGGGCCCCTGCGGACCAGAGGGCTGAAGGTTCTAGATCTATTGCAGTCAGAGTGACTGAGTAGCTGTGTTATGGCCCCAGTGTGGAGAAGCAGTTGGATCAGGATGGTGTGGGTCAGTGGAGTATGCCCCAATGCTGGAAGGACATGTAAGTAAGGCTCACCTTAACAAGGTAAGCACACATACTGGCTTTAGTGGCTTGCAGGCCTGTGATAGCAGGAATGGGTTCATACATGCGAATGTTGTTCATGTTCATGTGTTACATTGCATGATATATAAATGTTGTAAAGGTGCAGTAAATCCACCTGCATTGTGGGAGGGAATGTGACATAGCCAGGAACAGACCTAGATATATTGTTTACTAGTAATTATTAGGAAATTATAGTACCAGTATTTCTGGTGGTGCAATGCGCCACACAACTCTGTCACATGCATATCACACACACACACAGCTCTGCTACATGCACGTCACACACACAGCTTTGCTACATGCGCTTCACACACACACAGCTTTGCTACATGCACATCACACACACAGCTCTGCTACATTGCTTTCGCATATGAGCTGCATGTGATTTACGAACTTCAGCTAGTGTCTGAGACATGTACACTCATAGCTTTCGCATATCGGCTGCATGAGATTTGCAAACTTCAGCTGGTGGCTGAGGTGACATTGTGGCTTGTTGCTGTGTCATGTAAGCTGCATTAGCTTCACAGTGGCATTGAATCCTCAGTGGTGACATTTTTGCACGACAGCAAAGGTTTTTTGCACAACGATTGATGATTAGATAAAGGCTGGACTGGTGTTGGCGTCATTAACACTTGAGATGACAGGGTATCACGTTCAGGAGATGTAAGGATAGTGGGGAAGGACCATGCTACAATGTTGTTGGTCAGTATGCACTGCTAGCTATGTATGTGGACATTTGTGAGGTGTCATTTATTGGAGTCTCCACTCAGGTGTGCAGCTCTCTCACAACAAAGTACAAACTGCCAGACTGAGTACTGCTGTATCCATAGCAACTGAGGCCGCAGGGGTTTGTGGGGGATGTAGTCCACCCATAATCCTTTAATCAGCTCAGAGACCATGTGATTGATCCTGTGAGCACACAAGCTATGTATGTGTACATTTCTGAGGTGTCATTTATTGGAGTCTCCACACAGGTGTCCAGCTGTCTCACAACAAACTTCCAGACTGAATACTGTTGTGTCCATAGCAACTGAGGCCACAGGGGTTTGTGGGGGATGTAATTCACCCATAATCCCTCATTCAGTACACAGGGTTAAAGGACCTGTGATGACGTCACTGTCATGTGATCAGGGGTGGAGCTAAGAGCCGGCAACTGACATTCACAGTTGCTGTCAGGCTCTGCATTTAATTCACACATCATGCACGGAAAGATGGACAAGTGGTCATTAGCACTTTGATGTGACATCAACAACATCATGCGTCTCGGTCGAGAGATGCGCCCCCTATGGGGTGGGATAAGATCTAGGCTACATGTAGCAAAGTTGACTAACACACATTTGAAGTGAGCAGTTGCTCTAGCCTGGACTGAGTTAATGTTTGGAAGCATTTACTACTGATATGTTGGTTATACTGAGCGATGTTTCCAGTATAATATTCTAATACAAACAGCAAACACCATTTTTCGTTATGTATCGTTCATGTAATGCGTCCCTTCCCAAGGAGTGAAAGTACTTTATTATTGCAGTTAAGTAAAGTTCAGTTGCTACAAACAAATGAGTGCTGCCTCCACCTCCGTCTGTCACCACCAAGCCAGATTACCACCCAGCTGTTACACTAGGAACCAGGGACACATGCCTCAGATCTTCTGCACAGTACCAAATATCAGCACACCCCATTGTATCTGTGACCTCCCCTACACCAACGCCACTTGTCTCTCCAGGTATCTACAAACAGAGGTGTAATTTGAAGCTGTTGGGCCCTAATGCAAGATTCATAACAGGACCCCGAACAGTAATGCTGCATTCATAATGCTTGTCTCCTTATATGGTGAGGAGAGACTTTATGGGTCCTCTAAGGCTCCAGGGCCAAAGTGCAACTGAATCTTCTGCACCCGTTATAGTTACGCCCCTATGTTCAAGTTCTATCAATAAGTAAGTGGCGTTTTCCTCTTAATGACGCGGCCATTTTTCTTTTTCCTTTTTCGTTTTTTCCTCCCCCCTTTAAAAAAATCGTAACTCCTTTATTTATCCATCGACGTTGCTGTATGAGGGCTTGTTTTTTGCAGGACGAGTTGTATTTTTCAATGGTGCTATTTAAAGTACCATATAATGTACTGAAAAACTTTTAAAAAATTCTAAGTGGAGTAAAATGAAAAAAAAAAACAACGATATTTAGGCATCTTTTAGTGCGTCTTGCTTCTACGGTGCACAAACGGCAACAAAAACGACATGATAACTTTATTCTGTGGGCCGGTATGATTACTACAATACCAAACTTGTATGTTTTTTTTTTTACTATACTCCTCTTTTTTTTTTTCAAAGACATTCAATTTTTTTCAATTATTTTCTGCGGTCATTTTGTGCGCGCAATAACTTTTTTATTTTTTCGTCGACGTAGTTGAGCAAGGGCTCATTTTTTGCGGGATGTCCTGTAGTTTCTGATAGTACCAATTTGGAATACATACGGCTTTTTGATCGCTTTTTATTGCGTTTTTTCTGGGAGACAGGGTAACTAAAAAAGTGCATTTCTGGCGTTCTTCATTTTTTTTTTCGGACGACGTTCACCGTGCGGGAAAAATAATGTGCTACTTTGATAGTTCGGACTTTTATGGACGCGGCGATACCAAATACATATTTTTAATTTATTATTTTGTTTTTTTAATAATTGATATGGCAAAAGGAGGGCGATTTAAACTTTTACAATTTTTTTTTTTCAAATAAAAAAAAACTTTATTGATCTTTTTTTTACATTACTTTGAAGTCCCCCTGGGGGACTTTAATATGCGATGCTTTGATCGCTCCTGCAGTATGACGTAATGCTATAGCATTACGTCATACTGCCTTTTGACAGGCAGCCTATGAAGCCACCCCGAGTGGATGGCTTCATAGGCAGTCTGTTAAGGCAGCCCTGGGGCCTTTCATTAGGCCCCTGGCTGCCATGACACCTGCACGGCTTCCCCGATCTCACCGTGGGGAGGGGGGCCGTGCGGGACCCCTGAACATCATTTGGGGGATTTAAATGCCGCTGTCAGAATTGACAGAGGCATTTAAATGGTTAATAGCCGCGCGGCCGCTCGCGGCTATTGCCCGCGGGTGTCAGCTGTTATAAACAGCTGACGCCCGCACTGTATGAAGAGAGGTTGCATCGCAACCTCTTTTCATACATACCCCGCGGCCACAGGACGTACTGGTACGTCCTTGGTCGTGAAGGGGTTAAATTACCTTTTTAAGGTGTAACAGATAACTTTTATTTTCTTCTTAACCATGAAATATTATTCTTCAGGGTTACAGGAACACACAGGATGTTTGATAGTTATATGGCAACTTTCTGAGTTGTCCTTAGTTGACACTATGGATTGTGAGGTACACCAATTGGTGCCCTACAGTCTGGTTGCATCCAAAGTAACTGTCAGCATATGCCGGCTCAGCAGTGATGCCTTGGGTCTATGAGAGATGACTCCCTGTTATAACTTATCTCGTCTAGTTGTTTTTTGCAGAGCTGCACCAGTTACTCTTTATGAATCTGCCCTGCACCCCCGTGAGTCCTTATGGCCACTATGTTACTAGCATTCATAAATTGATTGACTACCAACAACTGTGAAAGTGCAATTTTTATGTCGCACAACACTTCTTGCAACAGCAGAACTGCCTCAAGCCGCAGGATGGCCAACATGCTTTAGGTCCAAGTCCTTGTATGAAGATAGGTAGCTATGTTTTAAGGACCATTTGGCTAAACTTAAACAGCAGCCATAGCAGTAGTAAACTCACCCTCGACAACTTCTCTTTGCAGTATGCTGTGTATTGATTGATTCTTTCCAAGAGTGTAACGGGCTAACACTGTCACTTTGAACTTCTGCAGTCTACTCTCACTACAGGATTGGAACATGCGCACCAAAGACAAGAGCTCAGGGTAGCTAGTCTCTCTCTCCATCTGCTCGTCACTCTTCATTTTTGGATAAGAACTGTCAGGCCGATGGCTGTGGATCAGCCTTTCCACACACCGGTTTTGGGCTATCTGAGGTTGCAGCACCTGGGGAACCATGGTTTTCACATTTGACTCCTCCAAGGGGGATATCGGTTTTGCTATGGGGTCCCCAAACTGTTAATCGCACAGGTAGTCCCAGTAAAGTGCTGCTGATGCTGCACTGCGTTAAGATGCTGTATCTAAAGGTTTGAACAGGTACTTTTCCAGAAATTTAGCAAAGGCCAAGGATGCTGGTACAGTAGCAATAACAAGGCCCAAGCAGAAGGTCAAGGCAGATAGCAGGCAATAGTGAAGTCCAGTAAACAGAGCTGAGGTCAGGGAACACAGAAGTCAGAATTGTCAGAACTCAAGCAGGAGTCAGAACCAGAAAATACAACTAACAGGAGTTTTGTCACAATGACTAATGTGACCAATTACTTAGGCATCCATCCTACGATGAATGCCTAATATAGTAGGAGTAGGATTGGAATGGGACAAGTTTAGGGAGCATGCACTGGTGCTTTATAATGGGGGGTGGGAGCACATGGGAGCCCTAAAAGCAAACACAAGGGATGCGGAGGAGAACAAGGCATTGCATGCAGGATGGTGGCACCCGGTGACAGGTGAGACAGGGGACGCTCCGTGACAAGAACTTCCACAACCGACACTAACCTAAAAGATCTTTCCAATCTGTATCCATCTCTCTCTACACTTCACCGGCTTTCCCTTGATGACATTACTCAAATCTCTTTGACAGCTTTGATCTTCGGATCTCTGTCCCCAATTCACACCATCAATCTCATGATGGCTACTCACTATGCAACTTCACCACAGCTTCTTGATGCTCACTTCACCTCTACTTACAGCTCATTGAGAACCTCTTTAGTGGACCTACTCTGCTCACATACTGTAAACAGGCTCTTCTGGTACATCATATGGTCTCAGCACACACGTTGGAGCCAACACAATGCTTTTTGATGGTTATCCTGGACCCCTAATAACTAGCGTTGGGCCACACCACTCAGCACCATAATGCTCACCACTATGTTAGCATCATGCTCTGCATGGGCAATTTAGCAAAAAGGTGAGGTGGAGACAGCGAGACTTTGTTTCACTCTTCTTTCCCGCAAAACAGGAGAAGAGAGATAGGACAGGGCTATATTTTCCCTGAATGTAAAAGCATAAACCAGCAGGGAACACAATGCTTGCCTTTTCTCTATGTATGAAACTGTTGATAATGTTTCTTAAAATTGATTTAAAGGAGTTGTACCACAATTGCCAGTTATCCACCATCCACAGTACATATACAGGATAGGGGATAACTTGTTGATCTGTGGAGGTCTCACTGCTGGAAATCCCAATGATGTTGAGAATTGGGATCTTGTGTCCCCTTTCCTTCTCATTGCCCACCCACCCACCCACGCACCCTACCTGGCAGTGCAAGCGTACTAGCACTCTATTCACTTACAAAGGGATTGTGAATATACATAAGCTGTGCCCGCTTGGGTATTTCTGTCAGCCGTATTAAGATGAATGGAGTGCTGACCATGCATGCTTGATCAACGCTCTCTTCATACTGACATCACTGCGGGGGGAGAAGTGACCTCCACACTGACAGGCAGAACAGGAGATAGGAGTCCCCTTCTCAAGATCAACAGAGGTCTTAGCAGTGAGACCCCAATCAATCAGCAAGGTATCCCCTATCAGCCATTTGCCATGTCCCCACGCTTCTTCAAGCCTCACACCTCTGTGGATAAAGTGGAATAAATTAACTGCAGTTTTATTTTAACTGGTGAGCCCTACGATTTACTCTTGGATGTTGAATATTATGTGAGCAACGACTACAATATATACATCCACATCCTTATAGAAAGAAACTCATATATTTTAATATCACAGATGAAGGATGTGGTTTCTGCACATTTACGCTAACTTTCATTCCGGCTTTGTGTTTGTACACAAATTATTGTGAAAACCTTTTTTATAGTACGTACGATAATGTAAATCCATGCTGGCACCGGTGTGGGGGCTGCCGGACTACAAATCCTATCCATTTCTTGAAAACAATAAGAACTTTATGTCTGGTCGGCAGCTGACAAACCTGCTGTTATCCAAAGAGTCGCAGATACCCACAACGTCTAATAAATCCATTTAGTAATGGTGTGAAATGAATTCATTGGGGCTCTGGACCTTTTCTCATTTGGAGTGTTCTGTTACTGTATCTTGATGCTGAAGCAATGTATCAAGTATTTGTATCAATGTAACCGAGAACAGATCGGCTCTGATTACATCTGGTGGTAACTGTACGGCAGGGAGCCGCGCTAGTAATGTTTTATATCACAGTTTCAAATATTATTTTGTTACATGGATTTGTTTTTATTTACAGTGTTTATTTTTCTTCTATGTCTGTATGTATTCTCTCTCTGTCAGATAGATAGATAGATAGATATGAGATAATAGAGATGACACAGAATGATAGATATGAGATTAGATAGATTTGAGAAAGGGTGGACACCCCCTGCGATGCGACAGCGATGATTATGAAACCAATGATTTTCAATGGTTTCATACTCATTTGCGATTTTTCATTACAGATTTGCATCGCAGAGAAGAAATCTGGCATATTGCTCAGTGTTTTCAATGGGGCCAGCGGCAGCAGTGCTAGTCCCATTGAAAACATAGGGAGTATATCGTGGACTTCTGCCACAGCTATGACAGCTGTGGCAGAAGTTCAGGATGCTATCCCATTGCTTTCAATGGGCTCAGCACTGCTGCTGCTGGCCCCATTTAAAGCAGTGGGTTGTAGGCAACCCCCACAGCATGATTTTCGGGGAAGGGCTTGAAATATAAGCCCTTCACCTGAAAATCATTCTTAGGGTGACTACTCACTAGCGGTTTTTTTTTTCCGCTGCAAATTCGATGCATTTTTTTTCCGCAGATGCCTATGGGACTTCCTAATGTTTAAAACGCAACGCAACGTGACGCAACACAGCTTTGCGTTTTAACATTAGAAAGTCCCATTGACAATTTGAAAAAAAAAAGGAGCAAATTCGCAGCAGAAAAAAAACGTTAGTGGGTAGTCACCCTAAACTCGTGAAAAAAAAATGATATACTCACCTCTCCGCCACTCAGGCGCGTCCTCCGGCTGGCACCCCTGCACTGCTGTCAAGCCCTTCCCCGAAAATCATGCTGTGGGAGTTGCCTACGACCCACTGCTTTGAATGGGGCAGGCAGCAGCAGTACCGACCACAGTGAAAGCAATGGGATAGCATCCTGGACTTCTGCCACAGCTGTGACTGCCGCGCAGAGGATTCCTTCAGGGAGATGAAGACAACTCCTGCCACAGCTGTCACAGCTGTGGTAGAAGTCTGCAATATACTCCATATGCTTTCAGTGGGGCTGGCGTTGCTTGTTACCATGCGGCGGTTGCTGGTCCTCCCAGAGCGGTAGTGTGTGGGGTCCCGCAGTTGAGGCTCGTTCCCCCTGCCTGTTGTCCGGCTGCTGGGGGTGCGGGAGCCTGGCCAGTGTAGGCGGAGTAGTGCTGGTAGCGTGTGGTGCCGTGCACGAGCGCACCTGTGAGTGCAGCTGCCGTGCACGAGCTCCCTTTTGTTGTGTTCTGTTGGGAGTTGGCTGTCTCCCTCTCTCCTTTTGTTTAAAGGTCAGGCAGAGACTTGCAATCACTGACAGTTATTGGTTTCCCTCAATGTGCTAGCTAGTCTACCTCTGTTGGTCTCCTGCTCCTGTCATCTTGTCTGCTATACCTTACTATTTTCCATCAGGTTTTACCATCTGCCTCAGTTCAGCTTGGTATTGTTTGTGTTGGTTATTTATATCTGACTTTTCTGTCAGTATTCTATCCTTTCCATCCAGGTACGCCAGCGCCCCTTTTGCGGTCCCTAGTGAGAGTAGAGATCGCCGCCCAGTTGCCCGCCTGGGGTTAGCCAGGAGTGGAGGCAAGCAGGCAGGGACAGGGGTTGTGGGTGAAATCTAGGCCACCCGGGCTGGCGTATCAAGGGTAGTATACCGTGACATAATAACTGGCCATTAAAATTGCTCTCCAATGGAGGCCATGAGTACCCTCCAAGTCAGTTGCAGGATTTAGTGGACGTTATCCAAGACCTGTCCAGTCGTATGGTGGCTCAGAAGCAGCGGGAGTTAGAACATGTTTCTACCGCCCCTTCTATTCCTGAGCCCAAGTGTCCTCTTCCTGAGGTATTTTCAGGGGAGAGGAGCAAGTTTTTTGCTTTTCAGCAGGCATGTAGATTGTATTTTCTGATGCGGCCCCCTCTTCTGGCTCAGAATCCCAGAAAGTTGGATTGATTATGTCCTTACTTCAGGATTCTCCCCAGAGATGGGCCTACTCCATACCCGAGAGTTCGGCTTGCCTGCAGTTAGTTGATTTGTTTTTTCGTGAGCTTGGAGGTATTTTTGATGAGCCGGACTGTGCGGGGTTGGCGGTATCCCATCTCATGTCTCTACGTCAGGGGCAGCAGTGGGTAGAGGACTATTGCTCTAAATTTAGACTGTATGCAGGTGAAACCTCTTGAAACGATAGCGCCCTTAAAGATGTGTTTTTGTTGGGTCTTTCTGATGCTGTCAAGGATCTACTCATTTCTTATCCCGCTCCTGTGACACTAAATGATTCGATGGAATTGGCGGTTAAAGCTGATAGGAGGCTGAGAGCTAGAAAAGGAGAACATCAGGCCCGTAAGGCTTGGGAATCCAGCAGACCCGCTCCCACTTCTCCCATGCCAACTTCTGGTGCTGAGCCTATGGAAGTGGACCAGCTAAGTTCCGAGGAATGGCAACGGTTCCGGGTGATTCATCATTTCTGCCTCTATTGTGGGAAATCCAGAGATCGTCTAGTGACCTGTCCTCAGAAGTGCCTACAACATCAGTCTGAACCGGTGGAAAACTTCAGATCCTAGGCGATTTTTGGGAGGATCGCCTAGGATCACAGGTACTCCCTAAGTTGTTGGTGCCTTGTCAGACTGGCTTCCGGAATTTCACTCGGTACGGTCAAGCTTTTATTGATTCGGGTGCTGCCGCCAATTTGATTAGTTTAAGTTTTGTCAGACCTCTGATGACTGAATTCTCGGTGTTAAAGGTTCCCATACGCTTCACTATTATTGATTCTACCCCTCTGTCTGCAGGTATTGTACAATGGAGGACTCCCATGTTACAGTTCACTGTGGGTGTTCTCCATTCTAAGAATCTGTTGTTCTTGGTAATGGAAAGGAAGTCTGTTGATGTACTACTTGGTATGCCCTGGTTGGCACTGCACAATCCCCGATTTGATTGGTCCACTTGGAAATTGACACATTGGGGGTTGTCCTGTCATAGTCACTTAGCTCCTATATCTGTGTGTTCAGCAGATACCATACTTATTCGTGAGTATTTGTCTGATTTTCATGACGGATTTTCCAAGAAACTGTCTGAGACTTTGACTCCCCATAGGGAGTGGGACTGTGGTATTGATTTGATCCCCGACAGTCCCATCCCTAAGGGAGCCATTTTCAATTTGTCTAGGTGTGAGCACGAAGCCCTTAAGTCCTATATATCTGAGTCTCTGGCTAAACTACATATTAGGCCGTCCAGGTCCCCTGCCGGGGCAGGTCTCTTCTTTGTAGAGAAGAAGGATGGGACATTGAGGCCTTGTGTGGATTATCAGGCTTTGAATAAAATTACAGTGAAGAACCAGTGCTCCTTGCCCCTGATTCCTGATTTATTGAATCAGGTGGTAGGGGCCCACTGGTTTTCCAAATTGGACTTAAGTGGGGCTTACAATTTAATTCGCATCCAAAATGGAGATGAGTGAAAGACCGCGTTCAACACCTCGTTCGGACATTTTGAATGTCTAATCATGCCCTTCAGACTTTGTAATGCCCCCGCTGTGTTCCAGGGGCTTATGAACGCGGTCTTCCATGACTTCCTGGGGATATTTTTGGTCATATATCTTGATGACATTCTGGTGTATTCCCTAGACTGGGATTCACATGTGCGGCACCTGAGGCTGGTTCTGACCCGTTTGCGTGAGTACCAACTTTTTGTCAAGTTGGAGAAATGCATTTTTGGTACTAAATAAGTATCTTTCCTTGGTTGTGTGATTTCACCCACGGAGATTCAAATGGAGTCTGATAAAGTGGCAGCAATCTCCCAATGGGTCAGACCAGATAACCTGAAAGCTCTCCAGCGTTTTTTATGTTTCGCGAATTTTTACTGTAAATTTATTAAGAATTATTCTGTTATTGCTCGTCCCCTGACCGATCTTACCAAGAAGCGTGCCGACTTGGTAAGATGGTTGCCAGAGGCCCTATAGGCTTTTAGTCGTCTCAAAAGGGCGTTTACTGCTGCTCCGGTACTAGTACAGCCTGAGGCACGGTGACTGTTCTTCATTGAGGTCGATGTGTCTGAGATGGGGGTGGGGGCTGTATTGTCTCAGGAAGTCAGCGGGAGACCTGGGTATAGTCCATGTGCGTTCTTCTCATCGAAGTTCAGTTCAGCGGAACATAACTACGACGTGGTTAATCGTGAGTTGTTGGCGATGAAGTGGGCTCTAGAAGAGTGGCGTCACCATCTTGAGGGGGCAAGGCATTCTATTACCGTGTATACTGATCATAAAAACTTGGTATATCTCACCAACGCTCAGAGACTCACAGCTTGTCAGGCCAGGTGGACATTGTTTTTCGCCAGGTTTAACCTCGTCGTTACATATATTCCAGGGGAGAAGAAAGTGAAGGCAGACGCCCTCTCACGGAGTTTCGGTTTGCCGGAAAGTGAGACAGTGGCTCCCGAGAATATCTTGGCACCTGGGGTGGTGGTGGCAGGTGTAGAAACTTATCTTGCTCCTCGTCTACAAAATTGTCAGCAGGACGCTCCCTCGGGGGTGCTGGAGGGCAGATGGTTTGTGCCAGAGAGCTTGTGTCTTAGAGTCATTGAAGAGTCTCACGCATCTGTTCTTGCAGGCCATCCGGGGGTTCAGGGGACTCTGGATCTTTGTACTAGACAATACTGGTGGCCAGGCATGTCTCAAGAGATCCAGGGCTTTGTTAAAGGATGCTCTGTCTGTGCACGCAGTAAAAGTCGGCGGCGGCGTCTGGAGGGGCCTCTGAGACCGTTACCGGTGCCTTTTCGTCCATGGTCGCATTTATCGGTAGATTTTATCACCGATCTACCTGAGTCTCAGAAATTCACCACTATCCTAGTTGTTGTAGACTGTTTCTCAAAGATGGCACATTTTGTGGCGTTAAAGAAGCTACCTTCTGCGATAGAATATTCCAAGATTTTTGTAAAAGAAATCATTCGTCTACATGGGGTTCCCGAGAACATCGTATCTGATCGTGGGGTTCAGTTTGTTGCGCAATTTTGGCAAGCCTTCTGTAGAAACTTGGGAGTGTCGCTTTCCTTCCCGGCAGCATTCCACCCGCAAACTAATGGTCAGACTGAGCAGAAGAACCAGGATTTAGTGCAAGATCTACGGTTGTTTGCTGGCGAAAAGGCTCATCAGTGGGCAGAATTTGCGCTAAACAATCGTACTTGTTCCTCCACTGGGGTATCTCCATTCCTGTGCGTATATGGTCAGCATCCTCGCTTCCTTACAGCTATTTCTGCGCCGTCTGCCTGTCCTGCAGCGGATGTCACCACAGATGCGCTGCAGGGGGTATGGAAGGAAGTACCGAAGAACCTGGAAGCAACGGGGGCTCGTATGCAGTTGCATAGTGGAAGGAGTCTGTCAGTATCTGAACCTTACAGGATGGGACAGAAGGTATATTTGTCTTCTAGAAATCTCAAATTGAAGGTTCCGTCTTTGAAACTGTCTCTGCGTTACGTGGGTCCCTTTGTCATCAAGCGTGTAGTAAACCCGCTTGCTTATGAACTTGATTTGCCAGCTACATGGAGGGTTCACAGGGTTTTTCATAAGTAATTATTGAAACCTTTCGTCCCTTCGGTGACAAACTGCAAGAAGACACAAATTATGTAATTGGAATATGCCACATCCACGAATGCGTCAATCATGGTCAACCAACAATAGCGGTTGCAAGAAGTCAGTCTACATAGACAGTACAATTACCAGTGACAGAGATGTTGACCGTGATGTCCAGGGTCACATTGGGAAAGCGTGTTGACTTTCGAACATCTACGCCCTATATGGGCTATCGTCTTACTTCTATTACAAACAAAGATATGACATCTGAATACTATCATTATCCTATCTGGGAAATTTCATCTTCACTTTTCAAAAGCCATAACTTTTTTATTTTACATGGCCGTATAAGGTTTTTTTTGTGGTAAACTGTACTTTATCAAAAACAAACAGGTAAATGCTGCAAATCAGACCTCATTAGCATCAATAGCTGGGTGACATGCAGAGAACAGAGCACATTACCCCCAGACAAGAATGGCCCAGAAACTAAACCACTGGGCAATTGGGACCGAATCAGTACAAACAAATCAGAGCAGAAACTCTAGTCTGATATATCTCGCAAACAACGCTGACCGCCATCTCCCAATCCTCATCACCTCCAGAAAACTTGCCCACGCTGCTTCCATGGCTACACTGATGCAAAAAGAATGTTTCCTGAATTCCTGGAGCTTCAGGCAGCTTATTGATGACATGAACAATACTTATCTGTCCAAAAGAGGACTGAATGGTTGCTAAAGCTCTTCTTCAAATTTCTACTGCTATCGCAATGGCAAACAAGTCCAGCAATGTCAAGTTCCTGCACAAGCCTGGCCCCTGCCATTTGCTAGGCCATAAGCCTGAACACCATTCCCTTTTTACAAGCTTGCCCCAAAACCAAAGACCCCCAATGCATCTGTAAATAGCTCAAGCTTACTGTTGGAAGCTTCAGTGGCCCGCACACAGGTGTGGCTGTTGTACAAACCAAAGAATGCCTGCCAATGGGAAATAAGCTTTTAGTGGTTTGTTTAGTCTCAAACGATGTCCTGGTGCCTTAGCTTCTCCAGGTAGCTGACAGGTCCTGTGAGAAGGGGAATCTGACCTAGCCAACCCTTCCCTTCAGACTGGCTCTTGGATCTGTTCGGCAGAGGAGATCATTGGCTATACCAAGCTCCTGGCAACATGGGACCTACCCGTCCAAAATGTCCTGCGAGAGGGAGGCTCAGCGAAAAGATGTGGTAAGCCCAGCCCCTTCCTGAAATCACATGAGGAGTATAATTGGAAGGAGGGGCAAAGCCTTTACACCTCATAAGAGAGACCACCTAATTTCTGACCCTTCTCTCCAAAAAAAGGAAGAGAATTGGGGAGGTATCGGGTCACTCTTCCCAACTGGCCAGAGCCAGTTGGGAAGTGGTTAAACGAAGGGCATTACAACTGGGACCACCCTCCATCCCTCAGTCTGGGGGTACTCTCCCTAAGCTGTTGAATGCCCTTCAGAAGAACATAGAAACTTCATGCAGATGTTACCCTTGGTCATACTTGAATACAGGATCCTATGTGGTCCTGAGGGGAGATGTGATGCAGCAGGGATGAGGCATTGATGCTCTGAGAGGCTGATGTGGTACTGCAGGTAAGGGGCATTGGTGATGTGGGGGGGGGGGCGGGTAATGCTGCTGGGAAGGAAAATTATTGCGGCTCTTTTAGGTAAAATATAGCAGTGCAGCACTCACATCAAAATACATTGTGCACCCTTGCCTTAGATACAGCCTATGCTATTTAGCTAATTTGATATTGGATATGTATTGAGAATAGGTCCACACCAGCATCTCTGCATCCATTATCTCCATGGTTGGTGGGAACCTGAGCAGGACACCCTCTACACATGCCCCACAACATAAGTAATCAAGGGTGTGGGATCAACCCAAGAATCCTGTCGCAGGTAGTTTCGCAAATGGAGATTTAAGCCAACACCAGAAAGAGGCCTCATTTTAATCCTTTGTAAGGAACCCCCTCAAATCTTTGCACTTGGGTATCCAACGCCTTGAAGGCTGACTGATTGCAGAAAATACACATAGAGGGTTTCATTGATTTGAGTAGGAGCAGAATAAATGTTATTCTTCCTTATTTGTTTTTCAACAGGTGATTTAATTAAACGTTTCCTGGAGAAAATAATCAATGTGTCCACAATGTATTCATGTAACATCAGGTTTCTCAAGTTGATATTGGGATCTGGGGAATAGTTGTGAATTATCATAATATTCCAAACGTGAAATATAATAATTGGCTGCTGTCATGAGATGAGTTCTGCCAGAATCTTATTATATATAACGCCAGAAAAGTACACGATGTGCGCTGTTTATTAATGTATGAGATTGTTCTCATGATCAAAGGCCTTTTTGTTACTTTGCATGTACATTTTCATTCTTGTATTTTTCTTCTTGAAGTAAAGAATAATAAAAAAAAAAGCAAGTAATTATGTGCCAAAGATGCAGATTGGCCCCTTTCATGATTGGTGCTTCCTGTATGGAAATTCTCCCGGTGACCCCGGACTTCAGCATAAAATCATATGCCAAGTTTTCTGTGGCTCAGTTTCAGTATGAATCCTCATTAGATGGGAAAATCCAGAGATCTGAGCAACTTCCAACGAGGCCGGGTCATCGGTGCTAGACAGTGTAACAGTGTGGAGAATATACTGGGAATGGCGTGATCACGGAAAATATTCAGTGAAAGGGGTTCCTGTAAAATGGAAACAACTCCTCATGGAAAGGCATCATACAATCAGAAAATGGTAGAGTTGGAAGGGGCCTCCAGGGTCAGCGGGTCCGACCCCCTGCTCATGCAGGCAGATATTTGTCCAGCCTTTGTTTGATCACTTCCATTGAAGGAGAACTCACCACCTTCCATGGCAACCTGTTCCACTCATTCATCCCCCTCACTGTCTAATATCTAATCTGTGTCTCCTCCCTTTCAGTTTCATCCCATTGTTTCTAGTCTTTCCTTGTGCAGATGAGAATAGGGCTGATCCCTCTGCACTGTGACAGCCCTTCAGATATTTGTAGACAGCTATTAAGTCTCCTCTCAGCCTTCTCTTCTGCAAGCTAAACATTCCCAGATCCTTTAATCGTTCCTCATAGGACATGATTTGCAGACCGCTCACCATCTTGGTAACGCTTCTCTGAACTTGCTCCAGTTTGTTGATGTCTTTTTTAAAATAGGGTCCCAGAACTGGATGCAGTATTCCAGATGAGGTCTGACTAAAGGACCATTTACAGGAGCAGATGATCGCTCCAACGACAGTGACAGCTTTGAGCGATCATTTTGCATAAAAATTAATTGGTATTTAAGTAGCTACTCAGCTACTTAAATACCAATTAAGTATGCAAATGAAGACTTCCCTGAACACAGCTAATAGCCCGAGGCAATTATCTGCGCTCAGATCCTTTGTGCGCCACGGGGAAACAATGCTATCAGCACTCCTCGTGGAGAACTACTAATAAAAATGAGCAACAATTTTTATGTTGAAATGATTTTAACGATCAGCCCAAAATCTGACGATGGGCGCACATTTACACGCACGGATTATAGCTAAAACGATCGCCGATTAGCGATTTTTTAGCGATAATCGTCCAGTGTAAATGGGCTTTAAGGAAGAGTAGAGGGGGATAATGACTAGAGATGAGCGAACGTACTCGTCCGAGCTTGATACTCGTTCGAGTATTAGCGTGTTTGAGATGCTAGTTACTCGTGACGAGTACCACGCGATGTTCGGGTTACTTTCACTTTCATCTCTGAGACGTTAGCGCGCTTTTCTGGCCAATAGAAAGACAGGGAAGGCATTACAACTTCCCCCTGCGACGTTCAAGCCCTATACCACCCCCCTGCAGTGAGTGGCTGGCGAGATCAGGTGTCACCCGAGTATAAAAATCGGCCCCTCCCGCGGCTCGCCACAGATGCGTTCTGACATAGAGGAGGGAAAGTGCTGTTGGTGCCGGAGCTGCTATAGGGAGAGTGTTAGGAGTATTTTAGGCTTCAAGAACCCCAACGGTCCTTCTTAGGGCCACATCTAACCGTGTGCAGTACTGTGGAGGCTGCTTTTTGCAGTGTTGCACATTGGGTTTTTTTGGGGTATATCGGTCGTGCAGAGCATTGCGCCCTGCAGTAATTATTCATACTCCAGGGCCAGAAGTGGTGGTGAGGCAGGGACAGAAGACATATATTGTGAGGCAGGGACAGAAGACATATATTGTGAGTCAGGGACAGAAGACATATTTATTGAATATAGGCAGTGGGCCTTTGCAAAAACATTTGGGAAAAAAAATCTATTTGGGCTGCCTGTGACTGTCCTCAGTGTTCTGGGTCTGTGCTGGGTGTAGTTGTCCTCCTAATTCATACGCAGCCAGCTAAGTGTTACAGCAGGCTTGCACAAAATTATTTCCTGGCTCTGTGTTGGCTGTTAAATCACCGCTGTATTCCAGTCCACAGTGCAACAGTCTGCAGTTATTTGACATACTCCAGGGCCAGTAGTGGTGATGCAGAGAGAGAAGACATATGCAGTGTATATAGGCAGTGGGCCTTTCCAAAAACATTTTGGGGAAAAAAATCTATTTGGGCTGCCTGTGACCGTCCTCAGTGTACTGGGTCTGTGCTGGGGGTAGTTGTCCTAATTCATACGCAGCCAGCTAAGTGTTACAGCAGGCTTGCGCAAAATTATTTCCTGGCTCTGTGTTGGCTGTTAAATCACCGCTGTATTCCAGTCCACAGTGCAACAGTCTGCAGTTATTTGACATACTCCAGGGCCAGTAGAGGTGATGCAGAGAGAGAAGACATATACAGTGTATATAGGCAGTGGGCCTTTCCAAAAACATTTGGGGAAAAAATCAATTTGGGCTGCCTGTGACTGTCCTCAGTGTACTGGGTCTGTGCTGGGTGTAGTTGTCCTCCTAATTCATACGCAGCCAGCTAAGTGTTACAGCAGGCTTGCGCAAAATTATTTCCTGGCGTTCCGTAAGCGAAGTCAGCCTCCAACCACAGGCCAATAAGCGGCACATTTAATTACAGCGTTCTGTTTCTGCACTACTGGTAATACACCATGCTGAGGGGTAGGGGTAGGCCTATAGGACGTGGACGCGGGCGAGGACGCAGAGGCCCAAGTCAGGGTGTGGGCACAGGCCGAGCCAGTGCGGTGGCCAGGGGTAGAGGCAAGGCCAGACCGAATAATCCACCAACTGTTTCCCAAAGCGCCACCTCGCGCCATGCCACCCTGCAGAGGTCAAGGTGCTCAAAGGTCTGGCAGTTTTTCACTGAGACGCCTGACGACCGACGAACAGTGGTGTGCAACCTTTGTCGCGCCAAGATCAGCTGGGGAGCCACCACCACCAGCATGCGCAGGCATATGATGGCCAAGCACCCCACAAGGTGGGACGAAGGTCGTTCACCGCCTCCGGTTTGCACCACTGCCTCTCCCCCTGTGCCCCAACCTGCCACTGAGATCCAACCCCCCTCTGAGGACACAGGCACTACCGTCTCCTGGCCTGCACCCACACCCTCACCTCCGCTGTCCTCGGCCCCATCCAGCAATGTCTCTCAGCGCAGCGTCCAGACGTCGCTAGTGCCACTGTTTGAACGCAAGCGCAAGTACGCCGCCACACACCCGCACGCTCAAGCGTTAAACATGCACATTGCCAAATTGATCAGCCTGGAGATGCTGCCGTATAGGCTTGTGGAAACGGAGGCTTTCAAAAGCATGATGGCGGCGGCTGCCCCGCGCTACTCGGTTCCCAGTTGCCACTACTTTTCCTGACGTGCCGCCCCAGCCCTGTACGACCACGTCTCCCGCAACATTGTACGCGCCCTCACCAACGCGGTTACTGCCAAGGTCCACTTAACAACAGACACGTGGACAAGCACAGGCGGGCAGGACCACTATATCTCCCTGACGGCACATTGGGTGAATTTAGTGGAAGCTGGGACAGAGTTAGAGCCTGGGACCGCTCACGTCCTACCCACCCCCCGAATTGTGTGCCCCAGCTCGGTGGTGGTATCTGCGGGGGTGTATGCTTCCTCCACTAAACCACCCTCCTCCTCCTCCTCCTCCTACGCAACCTCCGTCTCACAATCAAGATGTGTCAGCAGCAGCACGTCGCCAGCAGTCGGTGTCGCGCGGCACGGCAGCACAGCGGTGGGCAAGCGTCAGCAGGCCGTGCTGAAACTACTCAGCTTAGGAGAGAAGAGGCACACGGCCCACGAACTGCTGCAGGGTCTGACAGAGCAGAACGACCGCTGGCTTGCGCCGCAGAGCCTCCAACCGGGCATGGTCGTGTGTGACAACGGCCGCAATCTGGTGGAGGCTCTGCAGCTCGGCAGCCTCACGCACGTGCCATGCCTGGCTCATGTCTTTAATTTTATGGTTCAGCGCTTTCTGAAAAGCTACCCACACTTGTCATACCTGCTCGGAAAGGTGCGCCGGGTCAGCGCACATTTCCGCAACTCCAAGACGGACGCTGCCACCCTGCGGACCCTGCAACATCGGTTTAATCTGCCAGTGCACCGATTGCTGTGCGACGTGCCCACACGGTGGAACTCTAGACGCTCCACATGTTGGCCAGGCTCTATGAGCAGCGTAGAGCTATTGTGGAATACCAACTCCAACATGCGCAGTGGGAGTCAGCCTCCTCAATTCTTTACAGAAGAGTGGGCCTGGTTGGCAGACATCTGCCAGGTCCTTGGAAACTTTGAGGAGTCTACCCAGATGCTGAGCGGGGATGCTGCAATCATTAGCGTCACCATTCCTCTGCTATGCCTTTTGAGAAGTTCCCTGCAAAGCATAAAGGCAGACGCTTTGCACTCGGAAATGGAGGCAGGGGAAGACAGTATGTCGCTGGATAGTCAGAGCACCCTCATGTCTATATCTCAGCGCGTTGAGGAGGAGGAGGAGGAGGAGGAGGGGTAGGAGCATGAGGAGGAGGGGGAAGAGACAGCTTGGCCCACTGCTAAGGGTACACATGCTGCTTGCCTGTCATTTTTTCAGCGTGTATGGCCAGAGGAGGAGGAGGAGGATCCTGAAAGTGATCTTCCTAGTGAGGACAGCCATGTGTTGCGTACGGGTACCTTGGCACACATGGCTGACTTCATGTTAGGATGCCTCTCTCGTGACCCTCGCGTTACACGCATTCTGGCCACTACGGATTACTGGGTGTACACACTGCTCGACCCACGGTATAAGGAGAACCTTTGCACTCTCATTACCGAAGAGGAAAGGGGTTCCAGAATGATGCTATACCACAGGGCGCTGGTGGACAAACTGATGGTAAACTTCCCATCCGACAGCGCTAGGGGCCGAAGGCACAGTTCTGAGGGCCAGGTAGCAGGGGAGGCGCAGAGATCAGGCAGCATGTACAGCGCAGGCAGGGGACCATTATCCAAGGCCTTTGCCAGCTTTCTAGCTCCCCAGCAAGACTGTGTCACCGGTCCCCAGTGAAGGCTGAGTCGGCGGGAGCACTGTAAAAGGATGGTGAGGGAGTACGTAGCCGATCGCACGACCGTCCTCGGTGACGCCTCTGCCCCCTACAACTACTGGGTGTCGAAGCTGGACACGTGGCCTGAACTCGCGCTGTATGCCCTGGAGGTGCTTGCTTGTCCTGCGGCTAGTGTCTTGTCAGAGAGGGTGTTTAGTGCGGCTGGGGGAATCATCACGGATAAGCGTACCCACCTGTCAACCGACAGTGCCGACAGGCTTACACTCATCAAGATGAACAAAGCCTGGATTTCCCCAGACTTCTCTTCTTCACCAGCAGACAGCAGCGATACCTAAGCAATACATAGGCTGCACCCGCGGATGGAAGCATCGTTCTCTATCACCATCAAAAACGGGGACCTTTTTGCTTCATCAATCTGTGTATAATATTCCTCCTCCTCCTCCTGCTCCTCCTCCAGAAACCTCGCATAATCACGCCGAACGGGCAATTTTTCTTAGGCCCACAAGGCTCAGTCATATAATTTTTCTAAACAATTTTTATACGTTTCAATGCTCATTAAAGCGTTGAAACTTTCACCTGAACCAATTTTTATTTTAACTGGGCTGCCTCCTGGCCTAGTTACCAATTAAGCCACATTAACCAAAGCGATTAATGGGTTTCACCTGCCCTCTTGGTTGGGCATGGGCAATTTTTCTGAGGTACATTAGTACTGTTGGTACAGCAATTTTTGGGGGCCCTCGCCTACAGTGTAATCCAATTAATTTTTAGCCCACCTGCATTACAGCTGACGTTACATCCGCTGTGTTGGGCACTGCAATGGGATATTTTTATGTACCGCCGGTGGGTTCCAGGGAGCCACCCATGCCGTGGGTCCACACGGAGTTGTAACTGCATGTGTCCACTTCTAAAGAACCCCAGTCTGACTGGGGCATGCAGTGTGGGCCGAAGACCACCTGCATTAAGCACGACATTACCTCAGCTGTGATGGGCAATGCAATGGGATATATTTATGTACCGCCGGTGGCTTCCTGGCACCCACCCATGCTGTCGGTCCACACGGAGTTGTAACTGCATGTGTCCACTTCTAAAGAACCCCAGTCTGACTGGGGCATGCAGTGTGGGCCGAAGCCCACCTGCATTTAATCGGACGTTACCTCAGCTGTGATGGGCATTGCAATGGGATACATTAATGTACAGCCGGTGGGTTCCAGGGAGGCACCCATGCTGTGGGTGCACACGGAATTCCCATTGCGGAGTTGTACCTGCCTTGGACTATTTATAAAAAAACGCGGTCTGACTGGGGCATGCAGACACCTTGACAGAATGAATAGGGTGTGGCACATAGGTTCCCCATTGCTATGCCCACGTGTGCAGCTCCAGATGGAGGTGGCACAGGATTGGATTTCTCATTGCTTCTGTACAGCATTGTGGGCTATCGCCCCGCCCCTTTTAAAGAGGGTCGCTGCCTAGCCGTGCCAACCCTCTGCAGTGTGTGCCTGCGGTTCCTCCTCATGGCAGACGCACTTATAAATAGACATGAGGGTGGTGTGGCATGACGGCAGCTGAAGGCTGCGCAGGGACAGTTTGGTGTGCGCTGTGGACACTGGGTCGTGCGGGAAGGGGGGGGGGGGGTTGGGCAGCATGTAACCCAGGAGAAGTGGCAGCGGAGTGTCATGCAGGCAGTGATTGTGCTTTGTTGGAGGTAGTGTGGTGCTTAGCTAAGGTATGCATTGCTAATGAGGGCTTTTCAGAAGTAAAAGTTGTTGGGAGGGGGGGGGGCACTCTTGCCGCTATTGTGGCTTAATACTGGGACCTGTGAACTTGAGATGCAGCCCAACATGTAGCCCCTCGCCTGCCCTATCCGTTGCTGTGTCGTTCCCATCACTTTCTTGAATTGCCCCGATTTTCACAAATGAAAACCTTAGCGAGCATCGGCGATATACAAAAATGCTCGGGTCGCCCATTGACTTCAATGGGGTTCGTTACTCGAAACAAACCCTCGAGCATCGCGATAATTTCGGCCCGAGTAACGAGCACCCGAGCATTTTGGTGCTCGCTCATCTCTAAGAATGACCTCACATGGTCTAGACTCTATGCTTCTCTTAATACATCCCAGAATTGTGTTTGCCTTTCTTACTGCTGCATTACATTGTTGACTCAAAACAATGGGGTCTATTTCAGTGCGAGTTTTGTGCATTTGTGCATCTTATTGCGCGTTTTGGATTACTATTTTGTTCTCCTACAGTTACATGGACTGCTGATCTATAGGCTGCATGAATAGAATTCCACGATTTCAGTGATGACTGATGACAGACTGAACAATAGGAAAGAGAGGTAGTATGGATAAGAGAATGAAGCTTAAAAGGGTTATCCAGGCAGTGCCTGCTGGGATACACCGGGGTCAGGGCAGAAGCATTGCTCAGACTCCTGTGTAGAGGTCGGCACGTGTAATTGGACGCGCAGATCTCATTGAAATCAATGGGACCCCAGCCTGCAATTACAAGTGCAGCTCCCATTGATTTCAAAAAGGGCTACGCTTACCAGCACCGGCCTCTGCACAGGGGTTGGAGCAGTGCTTCCTCTCCAACCCTGGGATATCCCAGCGGCCACTGCCTGGATAACCTCTTTAAACAAAGCAGATGTACAGTATATACCCTTCAGGTTCTAGGTGCACCCGGATAGCGGCAGTCCCTAGTCACCCAGAACCTGTGACCTTGCAGGGTGCTGATATAATAGAGAAATGGCTGAATGGATTAAAATGACCCTTTTTTTAGGTCCTCAGACCCAGACAAGACAACATTGTCCTCGAGCAAAACTGCTGCCAGTGAAACCTGTCAGTTGTTCCATCCGATGACTCTCACATCCCTGTAATGCTTCATAATGCTGAATGGAGATGATAGATCTCAGGAACATCAAAGCTCGGCTCCAGCTTGTCAAATCCTGATGATGTCTAATTATTGTGTGTCGCCTCCTCCCCCCTCAAAAAAGATGAAAGTGATTTTATTAATAATTATGTCATGGCTGCCTGGAGTTTGTTTCAAGAAATGATTTGTACTACAGAACATCAGCCGCGCCGCACAGAACAATATATTACATTAACGCATAAAGACGCTCAGAGCAGAATATCTCCAATAGGAGCAAGAATGTTGGTGGTTATTACATACGAGTAGAGATGAACGAGCATACTCGTCCGAGCTTGATGCTCGTTCGAGTATTAGGGTGCTGGAGATGCTCGTTACTCAAGACGAGCACCACGCGGTACTCGTCTCGATTAAACGAGCACTGACCATTGAATTCAATGGAGCCGGCAATACAGCCGGCTCCATTGAAAGCAATGGGCTGCCGGCGATCTCAAGATGAATTTTCGGGAAGGGCTTAAAAATATAAGCCCTTACCTGAAAATCATCCTAAAATGTGTAAAAATAAAAAAATATGTCAGCATAAAGATCGTTCTCCTCTGCCATAGCTGTAACAGCTGTGGCAGAGAAGAGCGATGTTAGCCCATTGAATTCAATGGAGCCGACAATACAGCCGGCTCCATTGAAAGCAATGGGCTGCCGGCGAGCGCGGGACTAAGAACTCCCCCCCCCCCCCACACTGTCAGCATAAAGATCGTTCTCCTCTGCCACAGCTGTAACAGCTGTGGCAGAGAAGAACGATGTTAGCCCATTGAATTCAATGGAGCCGGCAATACAGCCGGCTCCATTGAAAGCAATGCGCTGTGGGCGATCGCAGGATGAATTGTCGGGAAGGGGTTAAATATATAAGCCCTTCCCTGCAATTCATCCTGAAATGTGTAAAAATAAAAAAATATATATATACTTCATATATACGAATATATATATTCATGAATTCATGAATGGGTGAGTGCTGCCTCTGATTGGCTCAGCGCAGGGACCAATCAGAGGCAGCTCTCACTCACACCCATTCATGAATTCATGAATGGGTGTGAGTGAGAGCTGCCTCTGATTGGTGAGGCTGTGACCAATCAGAGGCAGCTCATTCAGCAGGCGGGGATTTTAAATCCCCGGCTGCTGAATACTACAGAGAGCAGTTCAGAACTGCCGGCCAGACGCTTAAAAATATAAGCCCTTCCCGAAAATTCATCCCGCGCTCGCCGGCAGCCCATGAATTCAATGGGCTAACATCGCTCTTCTCTGCCACAGCTGTTACAGCTGTGGAAGAGGAGAACGATCTTTATGCTGACAGTGCGGGGGGGGGGGGGGGGCCTGCTTGTCTTCTGCATCCAGCTGTTCTCTGCACGGAGCACCCGGCTGTTATACAGCCGAGTGCTCTGAGCGGAGGCTGCAGAAGACAAGCGGGGCGTGTGCACAGACACTGTAACAGCAGGAGAGGAAGATACTATGGAGATCCTTATAACATTATCTGCAGATCTGTCAGCCTGCAGCCTCCATAAAGATAGCTCCTCCCTCTGTTACTAAAGAAACATCCCTATGTTACTACAGAAGCTCTGTACCTAACAACAGAGAGTGGATTGCAGAGAAGCTGGAAGGGAAACCCCTAGTGGCAGCCACTTCAGACGTGGTTTACAGTGGTAAAATAACAAACTTTTTAATGCACGTATATTACAGAAATGATTAGACTAATACAAGCTGGTGGATGAGCAGAAGATGTCTGAAAAAAAGTGCCTCTTTAAGTCAACATTTCTTTTTTTTTTTGCTAATGAAATAAAAAAGTGCAAAAAAGGAAAAGCAAAAGAAAAATGACTCTATAATTCATAAAACATAAAATAATTTACTTGATATTTTAAATAATTTCCCACCTAATTATAAATGTGTGAATGACTCAGATTTTACTTTCCTTTGAGGAAATGAAATTGAAAAATACTTAATGAATATTTTCCTAAGACGCCGCTCTAATTAGGTGAAATGTTGCTGTTCTTTTGAGTCTATTAAGTTTTTAAAACCCGTAAAATAAACTCCTTTATTTTCCCCCGTTACATAAGGTGTTTGGTGCCAACTCTTCTTGAATTCCTTCATTGCTCCAGTCAACCCTAATTTAAGTTGGAAGAAAATCAAGTAGCAAAGGAACTTTAATTAAAACTTCTATGAATAGAGCAAGTTTCAGAGCCGAAAGAATTTCACGGCTTTCATACCGCATTAGAAAATAGCCTTTGTCAATTAAAACCATATGCATTAACTGCTAGAACAATGTAACCACACGAGCAGCAGCTCCCTCGTCCTCCGCCGTATTAGAAGTCGCTTTTAAAGTCCTTTTCAATAGATTAATAAAGTGAATGGAAACATTTTTAGACTTCTTAGCACTGAATTTTATCATCTCAGGGACGTTAGTGCTGAAAGCATACAGAGATATTGGTCACAAATGTATCCCTCTATTGTGATATTTCATCTATCTTACTATTTATTGCTATTATATGTTTGTTTATATTTATTATTTGTTCATTTTTATTCATTTTCCAGAAATAGTAATGCATTGTAGCTTAAAGCAACAAAGTTTTGTCTCAGGACAAGAAGGAAGGTTTATTATTACGTCAGAGCCAAACACCAAAATACCTTATTCAGATCGAATGTAATATACTCATTGTCAAAAACATAACCTCCCCTAGAAGTTGTCAGAATTAAACTTTCTCTGTGTGATTGTAATATTGATATAGGTAACTGATTACAATATCAGAGCAAAAGGACCATTTATTGTGGAGAACTGACCTCTTGTAGGAAGGCTCTAGTACCCTGTTGTACCGCCTCTAGTTTGGATACAAGATGTGATATGGCAGGGCATAGAGGCTCTAGTACCCTGTTGTACCACCTCTAGTTTGGATACAAGATGTGATATGGGGGGGGCATGGAGACTCTAGTACCCTATTGTACAGCCTCTAGCTTGGATACAAGATGTGATATGAGTGGCATAGAGGCTCTAGTACCCTGTTGTACCGCCTCTAGCTTGGATACAAGATGTGATACTGGTGGGCATGGAGGCTCTAGTACCCTGTTGTATCATCTCTAGCTTGGATCCAAGGTGTGATACGGGGGGCATGAAGGCTCTAGTACCCTGTTGGGATGCCTCTAACTTGGATTCAAGGTGTGATACGAGGGGCATGGAGGCTGTAGTACCGTGTTGTACCACCTCTAAATTGAAAACAAGATGTGATATAGGCAGGCATGCAGGCTCTAGTACCCGATTGTACCACCTCGAGCCTGGTTACAAGATGTGATATGATTAGGCATAGGGGCTCTAGTACTCTGTTGTACCAGCTTTAGCTTGGATACAAAATGGGATACAGGTGGACATGGGGGCATACAGGTTCCATATGATATCCTATGGCACATTGCTCCATATTTTCTGTAACTGAGCCTCTAGATCATGCAAACTTATAGGCTGTCGAAGTTAGCACCCCTGATGGACCCATATATGTTCTATTGGGGATAAATCTGGCCACAGAAGTGTGACAATGTTGTGGGGACATACCTGTGATCCCCTTGTGTGTCTGGTCAAGCATTATCCTGCTGCCTCTTGGAAGCCGCCATGAGAGGAACACACGTGGCTGCAGGATGTCCTGAAAACATCACTGCGCTGTAATTGTTCCTCGTACCACTACTAAGGGAGGACCGACTATTGTATGCGATGGCCCCGCAGACCATCACACCAGCAGGGGGCAGTGTGCCGCTCCACAGCAAAGGCAAATTTTAGGTGCTCACTCAAGACATGAACATGGACACGGTAAGTGCCCAAACTAAACCTGAATTTGCCACTGAAGACAGCCCAGTTCCACTCTGAAGCCATCCAGTTTAGTTGTTCACAACATCACTGCAAATGGAGCTGACAGTGGGTGGGTAATGAGTGATGAGAGACCAAACGTCCTTCAGCTAAGCACCTGGAAATGTTTTCAACAGACACAGGGGCCTGCAACAATGGTGCTACCTGTCTCTGAATAGCAGACAATCAAACAGTTGGAGCTACTCGTGCAGCAAGCATGGGGAATGGGGTATCAGTTTGAATAATATCATGGTGGCTAGGGACTCTGACTCCCAGCTGGCTATGCTATAAATTAAGGTAATAGTGGTTGAAGTTTCTGATGCCAGTCTGAAGCTAGAGTGAGGGGCAGTTCTGACTCCCACCTGGTAATACTACATATTCCCTGCAGGTTCCTGCAGCATACACACACCTTGGCAGATATTGTGTTAGTACTGAACATTTATTAACAGATTAGAGCCATTCTTTACCACAAATCACAATACTAGTAAAATTCACATTATCTCCAACATGTATATCTGTACAAGCCCAGGGAACTCTTTGATACATAACTGTCAACAGCCTAATCAGAGTGGCTTAATCTGGAAGACCCCGGCTTCTCTCCTGCACGATTACTGGCCTATGACTCCTCACATTCATGCTTGTACCTTGTCCAAGCCTTCCGATCCACTTTGGGCTCAATGCAGGCATGCTTTACTCCTGTTTGTCTCAGCACACAAAGACAGACTTAGGCCTCATGTCCACGGGCATGCATGGATGCTGAGTGCAGAATCCCGCAGTAGATTCCACCCAGCCCGCAGACATGAGGCAAAAAATACTTTTTACTCACCTGTCCAGATGCGGCTTGGGTCTCCTCCGCAGCAACCAGATCTTCTTTTTTTCTGCATAGTGGATGCACTCTGCACGCCGGCTGGCATGCCGTACACATGTGCTGTGCTTTTTTTTCTTTCTAAAATCTTTCCCGCTGATCCGCAGAGTCAACTGTGGGCATGCCGCGGATTACACGGCTTCCATTAACTTCAATGGAAGCTGTCCCTGTGGGATTCACAGAAAAGTGGAGCAGGCTGCGTTTTTTTCCGGCGCGTGTGATCCGCACACCAGGGGAAAAAATGACATCCGCACGTATTTAAATACCTGCGGATGCCCGATAATAGTCTATAAGCATATTGAACAGCGAATCATGCATACAAGTGACCTGCGTGGATTCCGCAATTCAATTATGCCCATGGACATGAGGCCTAAGGCTTCTTTTAGGGCTGGCACTAATCCTGTATTTTACAGGTGCCGTACGCTGCATCAGCGGAGTGGGAACAGATTAATCACTTCACACTGCTCTGCTACTACTCCACAAACTCTCTACTATCTCTGTCTGACTGACTGTCTCTTTGACTGCCTAACTGAGGGACTCACTCACTGCCTAACTGTCCTCAATCAGGAGAGCAGGGCCATATATAACCTTACCTTTCAGAAGTTTCTAACATCTTCCAGCTTAATCCCTCTTCAGCCAATCAGGGCTCAAGTGCCACAGAGTGCCTCTCTACTGGTGGTCTGTAGGGGGTGTCACCTTGTGTGCCCTTACAGATCCACTGGTCCCAACACCCGCTAACAGTCTGGTCAGATGCTCCTCTCTACTGGTGGTCTGTAGGGGGTCCTGAGCCCGGTCACCTTGTGTGCCCTCACATATCCACTGGTCCCAACACCTCCTAATATTCCAGTTGGAATGGCCCATGTCATGGGCAATTTGTTGATATGACCTTCTAACATTAATGTAATGCACTCCCTCTCTAACTCTGTTAACTGGGCAAAATCTCTTTATGCGTGTCGTAAGGCCTGAGGTGTCAAGACATTTGATCTAATCACACCACAATTCTAACCATCAGTGTATGAGTTTTGCAGCAAAACAACAACTTTTTCTGGGGACTTGAAGTTTTTAATGAATAGTGTGGTTGTCTAAAGAACACACTAGCAATAACTCAGAGAACAAAAAGACTAATAGCAAAATTAAACAATGGTAAAAAAAAAAAGACTCACCCTAACAAACTAATAAGGCAAAGTTCTTCCTAGAAGCGAAACAATCACCCTGACAAGAGAAGCCCCATGTCCAGAACCTGAGGGCTACCTATTCTACGCATAGATGTTGATAAGGGAGGTTCCAATTGTCACATAGAATATACAATCACAAAGCCACATAGCATGACAACACAAAAGTCCAAATAAAGATGGAAACTGCAGACTTATCTGACAAGATGCAGAAGTAAGGAACGCTTGACCACACCAGAACCCCAGCTGAACCAATGAGTAACTGATGCCCCCTGAAAGGGGGTTAAGAAAAAATATGCCAGTTTAACTATTGGGGAGCCACCTCTCTGCTGACCCAATTCCTGTCCTTGTTGGCGTCCACTGCTGAAATGGCAGAGTCCATGTGCCACCACAAGAATGTGCCACCATTGGCTCTTGGGTAACGCCATGACATCACCCAAGAGCCAATCCGGTGATGCATCCAGCACTTTGCTACAGTTAAATAACTGGGTACCCATCTTTAAGGCCATACAGTTTTTGAATCTCCAATTTCCTTTTCAATGCTCCAACTGGACTGCATTGATAAGCAAAGCACACTTTACATCATGAATCACATGTAATTTTCTGATTGGCCAGGGTGCCCACATGAACAATCATAGCAGCGTGTAGTGTCTCAGATTATAATTATTGATGCACCACCAGTGCTCGGTGTGCATCGGGTTGGCTAAGAATCAGCAAGAAGCATGAAACGATGACCCCTTCCTGTAAGCTGGTCAGAACATGTCAGCACCTCCATCTAATTGGTGGGAACTACAAGAGCATTTCCTGCCCGTAGGAATTTCTGAAGTTCTGAAGACCAAAATAGGTCCAATGTTGGATGACTTTATTAAAGTGGCCATTCAGTGTATATTACCTGTACGGGTACTTTTCAAGGTTTAGGGCAAATAGTTCATGTATTTGCAGTCAAGTAGTGTTTATTTATTTTATTTCTAGCATATTTGCAGTCATCCAAATGCCGCACGTCATAATACAAATCAATTTGATCTCAAGTATAAAGAGATAAAAAATCCAAAAACTAAGAAAATGATTAGAAAGAAGATGACAGCGCCATTTCTCTTCACGATGCTGCCCTTTGTCAGTGTGTCGTCTGATTTATTGTACTAAGAACCGGCTCCAAAGTAAGAAAAATATCAATAAGATAAAAGTAGAGGTCGCTGCTGTGATTATTGTCTTGCTGCTGGTTATTATTTGTTGCAGACTTTGAAGACTTTCTTTATTACTATTATTATTACTAAGCTTTATAGAGTTTGATCTCAGTATTTCTATCAAATACAAAACAATAGTGAATGTTACAAACAGGGAGGCGGTGAAATGCGCCAACAAGATGAGAGCAATGTCTGGAGGAATTCACCACTCCCCGAGTCCTTTATTGTGTTTTAAAACTTCTGTTTAGATATTGTCTACTTATATACACTATGTTACCAAAAATATTGGCCCCCTACCAATCCTGTGCGGTCAGGTAATGTGTGAGCATTAGGTATACAGGAAAGTATCACACATCATATCCCAGTGCAGACACCATAATAATGCCATCAGGTGTAGAGCTGACAGCGGGTTCTGGCAGTGGGATGTCATAGATGTAGAGCCAAAAACTGGGTCTGGTGGTGGGATGCCATCAGGTGTAGAGCTGACAACGGGGTCTGGGAGGGGATGTCACCAGGTGTAGAGCTAACAACGGGGTCTGGTGGTGGGATGTCACCAGGTGTAGAGCTGATAACGGGGTCTGGTAGTGGGATGTCACCAGGTGTAGAGCTGATAACGGGGTCTGGTAGTGGGATGTCACCAGGTGTAGAGCTGACAACAGGGTCTGTGGGGGTATGTCACCAAGTGTAGAGCTGACAATGGGGTCTGGTGGCGGGGTGTCAACAGGTGTAGAACTGACAACAGGGTCTGGTGGGGGATTTCACTAGGTGTAGGGCTGACAACGGGGTCTGGTGGTGGGATGTCACCAGATGTAGAGCTGACAATGGGGTCTGGTGGTGGGATGTCACCAGGTGTAGAGCTGACAATGGGGTCTGGTGGTATGAGGTCACCAGGTTTAAAGCTAATAAAGGGGTCTAGCGGTGGGAGGTCACCAGGTGTAGAGCTGACCATTGGGTCTGGCACTGAGAGGTCACCAGGTGTAGAGCTGTCAAAGGAGTCTGGTGGGGAATGTCACCAGGTGTAGAGCTGACAACGGGTCTGGTGGTGGGAGGTCACCAGGTGTAGAGCTGTCAATGGAGTCTGGTGGGGAATGTCACCAGGTGTAAAGCTGACAACAGGGTCTGGTGGTGGGATGTCACCAGGTGTAGAGCTGACAACGGGGTCCAGTTGGAGACCATGCGGTGTGTGTGTTGCCGCCACTTTCACGGAGACCTCGTAAACTGACAGAACATGGACAATGAAGCCGTGTACGAGCTGTGAAGACATAATGCACATTGTCTGCCGAAACACTCACTCAGGAGGTTTTTTACAGGCCATTGGTAGCGTTGTTCATCGTAATCTGCTGGGCGATAAAATCGTGCTGATTTTTGCAAAATTGGATCGGCCTCCAAGCCTGAATTTTTGCAAAAGATGTCAGAAAATCATTTTACAGAGGAAGTGTGCTCTATGAATGGAGTTTAGTTGTTAGTACTGTTAACTTTTAGTGTTGGGGTCCTGGGTTCAAATCCCATTAAGGATAACATCTGCCTAGAATTTGAAAAACTCCATCCAGATATTGACTTTATATAAATTTGAACCTACAACTCTAACACTGCAAAGCAGCATTGTTAACAGCCAAGCCTCCACACTCGTCTGTTCTGCTCCAGAGAAGGGGAAGAACAACATGAATAAACACAAAGAGAGCATAAAAACCCCATGCAGATATTATCTTTGCTCAGTTTTGAACCTAACATCTGACCTGGTACACCTTGTCCTTCTGCTCCAGAGGAGGAAAAGAACAGGAAGAACAAAGCAATTATAAAAAGGCCATGCAGCTGTTGCTCTTGGATAGGTTTGAACCTAGAACTGCAGCAGTGCAAGGTATAAATGCCACCACACTTGGTCTTCCTTCTATAGTGGGTGGGTGGGTGGGGAGCGGAGACCGAGAATCACAAAGAGAACATAAAAAGGAATAAATAATAAGAGGCATGGTGGCTCAGCTGTTCCACTGCTGCCTTGCAGTGCTAGAGTTGTAGGCTCAAATAAGTCCAGGGGCAACATCCGGATTGAGTTTTTACATCCTCTTTGTATTTATTCTTCTCCTGTGCGGCAGAACAGACAAGTGTGGTGGCTCAATTGTTAGCACAGTGGTCTTGCAGTGCTGGAGTTCCTGATTCAAATCTGTCCAAGAGTAACATCTGGATGGGTTTGTTTTACGTTCTCTTTGCTTTTATTCTTGCTGTGCTTCCCCTCTGATAGAGCAGAACCACCACGTGTGATGGCTCAGTTCTTAGGACTGTTGCTTCATAGTGATGGAGTTGTGGGTTTGAGTCTGACCAAGGACAACATCTGTATGGTTTTTTTTTACATTCTCTTTGTTTTTATTGGTGTTGTTCTTCCCCTTCTCTGGAGCAGAACAGTCAAGTGTGGTGACACTGCTTTGTAGTGCTACAGTTCTAGTCTTAAATATGAGCAAGATGAACATGTGGATGGAGTTTTTTTTAAATGCAGGCAGATGTTATCTTGATGGGATTTGAACCTAAGACCCCAACACCAATAGGCAACAGTACTAACAACTGAGTCACCTTTATGGGGAGTACATTAGTGAACCTGACTTTTACCCCCATTGATTTCAATGGGAATCAGAATTGGCTATTCCGATTCACGATAATTTTTCAAAGATAAGGTAGCACAGTCCCAACCGGAATATTTCACTAATAGGTCAACCCTAGCCATTTGAACATCCATTAGCAAAAGAACCATCTGTATGGAAATGCAAAGGGTTACGAAGGACAAGTAACTGCGCACGAGCCCAACATCATAGCAGTGAATGTACAGAGGCGACTGCGATGGGGCTTGGAGCATCGGACTGTAAATAAGTGGAAGCTGAATCACCCTCTTCCGAATAAATGACTGGGTGTGGCGGTTGCCTGGAGAGCGGTTTCTACATGGCCGCATCACCCAAACAGTGAGGTTCGGAGGAGGTTCTGTTATGGTGTTGGGGTTTCTGCTGGGAAAGAATAGGTCCATTGGTTATAGTGAAGCCCACCCTCAACACCAGCGGGGACAGAGACATCCGGACAATGTGGCATCACCTGCCCTGTGGCAATACTTTTTTTTTAGTGCAAATTAGTGTAGACAAATTCACTTTTGATTTTCGGCAAAAGGAACAGATGTTGCACTCGCACTCCACTTTTCAAGTGTCTAGAAGAAGAGGCCAGCATTGCTGGTGTGAGAGTTTAAGACAGCTTAAAGAATGGTGACTTTTTAAAAGGTGACAAAATTTGGCACAATCTTACTACAGTAAAACGAGAAAAAGAAAAAGGGCTTCAGCTTGAAGAGATTAAAAACTAGACAAGTTTCTTAACATCAAGTGACACTTGATAAATGTATCATACTTAAAAGTGGAGAAGGGAAGAAAGCTGCCAGAAACTGCTCTGATGATGAATTCCCCCACGACATTGGAGGGACCAAGGTTCCACATCAGTACGGAGCATTTTAGTAGAAGAACCTGCTGATTGTGCGGGAGGTTGAAGACAGAGTTACTTAGTAGGATGAGCAGGATCTCCAGCAGCACAAAGTATTTCAGATTTGGATTGTGCAGATCTTTTACGTGACAGGCTAAGATTACATAGAAAACGGGGCAGAGTTTCTGCAACACAGAAGGGCATATTAGCCACATCAATTGCTCAATAATTGTGATTTATAATGTTGCAATTTTGATGTAACCACCAAACTGACATTCTGATCATTTATGAACGTCTTATGTCTCTCTCTGTGTGTCAGGTGGTGGATCCCTGACACTGCTCCCTATGTCAGCTCGGTGACTGACTGTCTATCCCCCCTGTATGAGGACACATAGACTTGCTGTGAGTTTCATCTGTGTGAAGTGGGCTCTGGTTTATGTCCATTTGTACATTTACTTTCCATCAGTTTTGTGTTAGCTTGCTGTATGACCTGCGATCTGTGCCCTGTCCTGTTGCAGCATGCTGTGTGAACTGTGTCCGATTCTGCTGGACTCCTGGTTAGTGTAGGGGCTAGCAGTATAACCAGGAGCCGTGTAGTGGCCTGCTAGCTTCCATGTTTTGTACAAAATATCAACTAATACCTGGTATTTTCATATAGCTTCTCATCTCTCATTAGTGGTTGCATTTTGGCTGCTGTATGCTGTGTTTTCTGGCTCTGTATGTCCTGTTGTTCTGTCCCTATCATGTGGCATGTGAATGCGTCTTGTTCTTGTGCGTGGTTCCAAGGAGCAGCTATGGCCCAGATCCGAAGACCGCTGGGCTGCCCTTTTCGGGGCGAATTCCCCGTTTAGGTAGGGCCATGTCATCCCACCTCCTGGTAGTTCAGGGTAAGGTTGCCTGAAACCCATGTGTAACCCGCTTGAAACCTGTGTGTATCCGTCTCTTGGTCTCGATCGTGTTGGCCCCGTGCTTAGTTTGCCCACATGATCGTAACAGTAAATGCAGAATAACCTAAGGGAAATCCTTTCCCTGCAAACCCTTACCCCGGGAGAGAGCCCTGCCTAATCAGCAGGCCGATCGTTTCTGACCGGTGCGGACCCACACTCGTACCTGGGCCACTACAAATCCCTACCAGGAAGCCCTGAACACACCAGGTACAGTACACGGAAATAAACAGAACAAGTACAGACAAACAATAGACATAAACAGGGAACAAACCAAAGTACCGGAGCCAGACACACAGCAGCTCTGAGCTGGCTGACTGCTCAGGGATCACTGAAAATTAATCAGCAACTCCCAGGCAGCAAGAGTTGGATCTTATAGGGAGGAGGGAGAAGCCAATTGGCTGACAGACAAGTCAATCACCAGCCACACCTCTCAGACACTAGCAGGACTAATTAACCCAGACTAGAAAGCACAGGAGCTGTTAATCCTGGCTAGTCTGGCTAGAAAATACAGAAACTAGGTGTGCTGGCAAATAATTAACCATGTGCTGACTGAGACTTGACACACAACAGTTGATTTCAACTCCCTTTAAAGTCAATAAGAAGTGAGAAAAAATTGGGTTTACTAATTTTCCCTCCAGAAGGTTCCCATTGTGGGTAAAACCCTCCAAATTGCATGACAGTACAGCCTTACATCTGGTGAACATTGTGCTCCTCCCAAAAACAAAATACAGTGTAGAGTGGTGTAGGGGGTGTCACTGAAAACAAAAGAAGGCCTGTTTAGGGTCTCCTGGATAAAAATTGTGCCATGGAAGACAACTGGCGTGCTACTTGTTTATAATAATGTCATACATTTTACAAGGTGAATTTTTGGCCAGGTGAACAGAACAGCCAAGCAGAGACCTTTTCCAAGGAACAGTTGTAAAGCCTACAAAAATGTTGCCACATAAGACAGCAAGTGCTCTGCTTGTTTAAAAATCAATGTCAAATTTTGCAAGGCTTAATTCTACCCTGGTGAACAGAACAGCCAAGCATGGACCTTCTCTAAAGACCAGCAGTAGAACAACTGTTTCTTATGCTTTAGAAAATTTTCATTTTGGGAGAAGAAGGAGGAGGGGGAAATATGGTGGAAGCAGGAGAAGAAGAGCAGCAGCAGCAGCTCCAGCAGCAGCAGCTTGAGGACAGAGCATGCTGCTTGTGGAAACATGAGAGCTTTAGCTTCACATTTCCATATATTGACATCTTTTTCATTTGGGGGAAAGTAGTAGGAGGAAATATGGTGGAAGCAGGAGGTCAGAAGCAGTACCACTATCAGCAACAGAGTGAGGGCACTGTGTCGTCTTTGATATAAATCTATACTCAATCATATGTGACTAAAATTGCCAGTGTGCTAACTAATCAGTGGGATCTGCTATAGGGGTGCAGAAGTCAAGTAATATCCATGCTTGGTTCATTTTTATAAAAGCCACATTGTCTGTGGACAAGCGGATGCGTCAGCCAGTAATCACACCCAAGCTGTGCTCAGCACCCTATCTGATAGCACACTGGCCAAGGAGCAGTCAGCACCTCTAAAGTATGTTAGGCAAGCACTAGCTACTCATCCAGTTTAGGACACTGTTCCTATCTATATATATAAAGACGAAAGCCCTCACTGACTCACTCACTGACTCGCCACTAATTCTCCAACTTCCCGATGTCGTAGAAACATGACATTTGGCACAAACATTGATTATGTCATAAATAGGAAAAGATAATGGGTCCCAACTCGATTATTCAATTCTAGCGCCAAAGAATTAGCGTCCAAATTTTACGTACAGAATCTAATTCTCTCACTTCCCGATGTCATAGGAACATGAAATTTCGCATGAGCATTGATTATGTACAAAATAGGAAAAGTAAAGGGGTCCCAACTCGATTATTCAATTCTAGCACAAAAGAATTAGCGTCCAAATTTTACATACAGAATCTAATGCTCTCACTTCCCGATGTCATAAAAACTTGAAATTTGGCACAAGCATTGACTATGTCATATATAAGAAAAGTTAATAGGTCCCAACTTGATTATTCAATTCTAGCACAAAATAATTAGCGTCCAAATTTTACATACAGAATCTAATTCTCTCACTTACCGATGTCATAGAAACTTGAAAATTAACACGAGCATTGATTATGTCATATATAGGAACAGTTAATGGGTCCCAACTCAATTATTCAATTCTAAGTGCAAAAGAATTAGCGGCCAAATGTTACATACGTAAACTAATTCTCTCACTTCCCGATGTCATAGAAATTTGAAATTTGGCAAGAGCATTAATTATGTTATAAACAGGAAAAGTTAATGGGTCCTTACTCGATTATTCAACTCTAAGCGCAAAAGAATTAGCGTCCAAAATTTACATACGTAATCTAATTCTCTCACTACCTGATGTAATTTATATAAAGGAAAGGTCGCATGGTTACCTCCACATGGTGTTTCCTGGGTAATTCAAAGAACTATGCAAAATGCTGAACATTTTTTTCCTCGGTATCTCTAAAGTAACCATGGCTTCAGAAGATTTTCCGTGTGAACACTAGATAAACACCAGTACCAAATTAACTCGGGCGAAGCCGGGTATATCAGCTAGTGGCATATATGGCTAGGTTATGTGATGCAGGTGTCTAATGAAACTGCTGCCTATATGCAAGATGGAGGAAACATTTGGTGACATCAGCAATGTGCCCTGGCTGCTGATTGGCTGCACACTGACCTTTGCAGTAAGAAATATAGGAAATTTGAATTTTCTGCAATTTCCTCTGAAAATCGGTTTGCAGTAACCCAATTCAATTTTACGAAAATTGGGATGATCAAGATGAGCAACACTCATTCGTCTTTTAGTACATTTGTCACAGATACAAAGGTGCAAAGTATATTTAGATCGCAGTGTCAAAGGATTGAATTTAACTTGCATGGTGAGAAGAGACCTCATCCTCATGGGATAATTGCAAATGTGAGAGATAGATAGATCGATGTGAGACTGCTGCAGTGTGGAAACCATCCTGATACAGAATACAGGGAGTACACGAAAACACGAAGATTACTGGCATAGTACATCTACCCTACGATAGGTGGCCCGCGTGCGAGCATTGTCAACAGTTAAGCCCCTCAGACGTAGATCTCGATTTCCATCTCAAGCACGAAAGTAAAAGGCATTACATTCATCTACAAAATGATGCATCCGCCGAACGTTTCGCAAAACAGTTGCTGGATATTGGGAATGCTGAGGTAACATGAAAGCTGCGCTGTGATTGGTTGCTATTCCTTATACTGCTAAGGTAACATGAAAGCTGCGCTGTGATTGCTTGCCATTTTTTATATGGCTGAGGTATAATGAAAGCAGCGCTGTGATTGGTTGCTACTTCTTACACTAATAAGCTTACATGAATGCTGTGCTGTGATTGGTTGCTATTTCTTATACTGCTAAATTACCATGAAAGCTGCGCTGTGATTGGTTGTTATATATTATACTGCTGAGGGAAGATAAAAGCTGTGCTGTGATTGGTTGCTATTTCTTATACTGCTGAGGTAAAATGAATGCTGCGCTGTGATTGGTTGCTATTTCTTATATTGCTGACGCAGAATAAAAGCTGCGCTGTGATTGGTTGCTATTTCTTATACTGCTGAGGTAACATGAAAGCTGTGCTGTGATTCGTTGTTATATATTATACCGCTGAGGTAACATGAAAGCTGTGCTGTGATTGGTTGCTATCTATATATATAAAAACGAATGTATGTCTGTCTGTCTGTCTTCGCAGCAATGCGCGATGGGTAAGCTAGTGATACAATAAATTGTAATACAGCTGAGTGAAGGAATTGTTTGTAAAGTTGCTCGTGATCTGATACAAGGTGATGAGTCTATGTGAAGTTTTGCCTGGCTGATGATGAGGATGATACACTGTCGTTCGGCAGAATATATTTCACAGTTGATTTTATAAACACTGAGGGTTCTTCTATCGACATATATTTTTTAGACTTGTTCTTTCTAAGATTTGAAATCGATCTGTCAGTACAAATGAAAAGAAATATTCAGAGATGTTAGAAGAACTCAGTAGGCCCATCAGTAATGTCACCGCCTGATCAATAGATGCCGGTTCTCAGAGATAACGGAAGGCTCACAGCATCTGAAACCTGGAATAAATCTTTCTGCATTTAATGTATGAAAAAAAGTAAAATTTAAAGTGACTCTTGTAGAAATGACTAAATATCCATCGTAAACCACTGCTGGATTCAATGGAAAATACAGATAAAGAGATCATTACCATGTACGGCAGAGAAGCAAGCAAAGGCTTATCACTAGAAATCTATCTGTGTATCTTATATCTATCTATCTATTATTTATCTAATATCTATTTATTTATCTAATATTAGAGATGAGCGAGCACCAAAATGCTCGAGTGCTCGTTACTCGAGTCGAACTTTCAGTGATGCTCGAGAGTTCGTTTCGAGTAACGAACCCCATTGAAGTCAATGGGCGACTCGAGCATTTTTGTATATGACTGGTGCTCCGCTAAGGTTTTCATTTGTAAAAATCTTAGCAAATCACCAAAATCATGTAAAAAACACAGAAATGGATAGGGCAGGCGAGGAGCAACATGCAGTGCTGCATTTCGGGCTCCGAGGTCTCACTATTAAGCCACTATTAAGAGTGAGACCCCCCCCACTGTCAGCATAACGATCGTTCTCCTCTGCCATAGCTGTAACAGCTGTGGCAGAGAGAAACGATGTTAGCCCATTGAATTTAATGGAGCCGGCAATACAGCCGGTTCCATTGAAAGCAATGGGCTACCGGCGAGCGCGGGATGAATTTTCGGGAAGCGCTAAAAATATAAGCCCTTACCTGAAAAAGAAAGATTTTAGTGTAAAAAAAGAATAAAAATGCAGGCATTCTCTTCAATTGAGCCGCTTCTGCTGCCGGCGACTCCATTGAAGACAATGGTCTGCTGGCACACCTGAATTCTTTTTCAGGGAAGGGCTTTACATATAAGCCATTCCCTGGAAATGAATTAAAAGTGATTTAAAAAACAAAAAAAATAGATACTCACTAGAGGTGACCGAACGTACTCGTCCGAGCTTGATATTCGTGCGAATATTAGGGTGTTCGGGATGCTCGTTACTCGTAACGAGTACCACGCGGTGTTCCGGTTACTTTCAGTTTCCTCTCTGAGACGTTAGCGCGCTTTTCTGCCCAATTGAAAGACAGGGAAGGCATTACAACTTCCCCCTGTGACGTTCAAGCCCTATACCACCCCCCTGCTGTGAGTGGCTGGGGCGATCAGATGTCACCCGAGTATAAAAGTCGGCCCCTCCCGCGGCTCGCCTCAGATGTCTTGTGAGTTAGCTGAGGGAAAGTGCTGTTGGTGCCGGAGCTGCTATAGGGAGAGTGTTAGGAGTTAGTGTAGGCTTCAAGAACCCCAACGGTCCTTCTCAGGGCCACATCTATCCGTGTGCAGTACTGTGGAGGGTGCTGTTAGCAGTGTTGCACAAATTTTTATTTTTTCAAAATCGGCAGTCTGCAGAGCATTGCGCCTTGCAGTAATAGTCCAGGGATAGAAGTGGTGGTTAGGCAGGGAGAGTGTTAGTGAGTGTAGGCTTCAAGAACCCCAACTGTCCTTCTTAGGGCCACATCTATCCGTGTGCAGTACTGTGCAGGCTGCTGTTAGCAGTGTTGCATTTTTTTTTTTTCAAAATCGGCAGTCTGCAGAGCATTGCGCCTTGCAGTAATAGTCCAGGGATAGAAGTGGTGGTTAGGCAGGGAGAGTGTTAGTGAGTGTAGGCTTCAAGAACCCCAACGGTCCTTCTTAGGGCCACATCTATCCGTGTGCAGTACTGTGCAGGCTGCTGTTAGCAGTGTTGCATATTTTTTTCTTTTCAAATTCGGCTGTCTGCAGAGCATTGCGCCTTGCAGTAATACTACAGGGAGAGAATTGTGTAGGCAGGACCAGAAGACATATATTATTGATTGAATATAGTCAGTGGGCCCTCCGTTTCCAAAAAAGGGAAAAATTGTATTTGTCCTGCAGGCTTGCGCCAATTTATTTCCTGCCTGGGAAAAGTAACCGCTGTGCTGCACTTCATATAACTGCATTTCTGTGCAACACATATCTTATCTGATTGAATATAGTCAGTGGGCCCTCCGTTTCCCAAAAAGGGAAACATTCTATTTGTCCTGCAGGCTTGCGCCAATTTATTTGCTGCCTGTGAAAAGTAACCGCTGTGCTGCACTTCCTATAACTGCATTTCTGTGCAACACATATCTTATCTGATTGAATATAGTCAGTGGGCCCTCCGTTTCCCAAAAAGGGAAACATTCTATTTGTCCTGCAGGCTTGCACCAATTTATTTGCTGCCCGGGAAAAGTAACCGCTGTGCTGCACTTCATATAACTGCATTTCTGTGCAACACATATCTTATCTGATTGAATATAGTCAGTGGACCCTCCGTTTCCCAAAAAGGGAAACATTCTGTTTGTCCTGCAGGCTTGCGCCAATTTATTTGCTGCCCGGGAAAAGTAACTGCTGTGCTGCACTTCATATAACTGCATTTCTGTGCAACACATATCTTATCAGATTGAATATAGTCAGTGGGCCTTTTCTTTTTTAAAAAAGGGAAACCTTCTATGTGCCCTGCCTCTGCCAGTCCTCAGCGTTCTGTGTACGTGTGTGGTGGGTGGAGATAGTAAACAAATCATACGCAGCCAGCTACGTTTAACAGCAGGCTTGCGCCAATTTATTTCCTGCCTGGGAAATCAAATCACTGGTAATACACCATGCTGAGGGGTAGGGGTAGGCCTATTGGACGTGGACGCGGGCGAGGACGCGGAGGCCCAAGTCAGGGTGTGGGCACAGGCCGAGCCAGTGCGGTGGCCAGGGGTAGAGGCAGGGCCAGACCGAATAATCCACCAACTGTTTCCCAAAGCGCCCCCTCGCGCCATGCCACCCTGCACAGGTCAAGGTGCTCTACGGTGTGGCAGTTTTTCACAGAGACGCCTGACGACCGACAAACAGTGGTGTGCAACCTTTGTCGCGCCAAGATCAGCTGGGGAGGCACCACCAACAGCATGCACAGGCATATGATGGCCAAGCACCCCACAAGGTGGGACGATGCCCGTTCACCGCCTCCGGTTTGCACCACTGCCTCTCCCCCTGTGCCCCAACCTGCCACTGAGATCCAACCCCCCTCTGAGGACACAGGCACTACCGTCTCCTGGCCTGCACCCACACCCTCACCTCCGCTGTCCTCGGCCCCATCCAGCAATGTCTCTCAGCGTAGCGTCCAGACGTCGCTAGCGCCACAGTTTGAGCGCAAGCGCAAGTACGACGCCACGCACCCGCACGCTCAAGCGTTAAACGTGCACATTGCAAAATTGATCAGCCTAGAGATGCTGCCGTATAGGGTTGTGGAAACGGAGGCTTTCAAAAGCATGATGGTGGCGGCGGCCCCGCGCTACTTGGTTCCCATTCGCCACTACTTTTCCCGATGTGCCGTCCCAGGCCTGCACGACCACGTTTCCCGCAACATTGTACGCGCCCTCACCAACGCGGTTACTGCCAAGGTCCACTTAACAACAGACACGTGGACAAGCACAGGCGGGCAGGGCCACTATATCTCCCTGACGGCACATTGGGTGAATTTAGTGGAGGCTGGGACAGAGTCAGCTCGGTGGTGGTATCTGCGGGGGTGTATGCTTCCTCCACTAAACCACCCTCCTCCTCCTCCTACGCAACCTGTCTCGCAATCAAGATGTGTCAGCAGCAGCACGTCGCCAGCAGTCGGTGTCACACGGCGTGGCAGCACAGCGGTGGCCAAGCGTCAGCAGGCCGTGCTGAAACTACTCAGCTTAGGAGAGAAGAGGCACATGGCCCACGAACTGCTGCAGGGTCTGACAGAGCAGACCGACCGCTGGCTTGCGCCGCTGAGCCTACAACCGGGCATGGTCGTGTGTGACAATGGCCGTAAGCTGGTGGCGGCTCTGCAGCTCGGCAGCCTCACGCACGTGCCATGCCTGGCCCATGTGTTTAATTTGGTTGTTCAGCGCTTTCTGAAAAGCTACCCCCACTTGTCATACCTGCTCGGAAAGGTGCGCCGGATCTGCGCACATTTCCGCAAATCACACACGCACGCTGCCACCCTGCGGACCCTGCAACATCGGTTTAATCTGCCAGTGCACCGACTGCTGTGCGACGTGCCCACACAGTGGAACTCTACGCTCCACATGTTGGCCAGACTCTATGAGCAGCGTAGAGCTATAGTGAAATACCAACTCCAACTTGCGCGGTGCAGTGGGAGTCAGCCTCCTCAATTATTTACAGAAGAGTGGGCCTGGTTGGCAGCCATCTGCCAGGTCCTTGGAAAATTTGAGGAGTCTACCCAGGTGGTGAGCGGCGATGCTGCAATCATTAGCGTCACCATTCCTCTGCTATGCATCTTGAGAAGTTCCCTGCAAAGCATAAAGGCAGACGCTTTGCGCTCGGAAACAGAGCCGGGGGAAGACAGTATGTCGCTGGATAGTCAGAGCACCCTCCTGTCTATATCTCAGCGCGTTCAGGAGGAGGAGCATGAGGAGGATGAGGAGGAGGGGGAAGAGACAGCTTGGCCCACTGCTCACGGTACCCATGCTGCTTGCCTGTCATCCTTTCAGCGTGTATGGCCTGAGGAGGAGGAAGAGGAGGAGGAGGAGGATCCTGAAAGTGATCTTCCTAGTGAAGACAGCCATGTGTTGCGTACAGGTACCCTGGCACACATGGCTGACTTCATGTTAGGATGCCTTTCTCGTGACCCTCGCTTTACACGCATTCTGGCCACTATGGATTACTGGGTGTACACACTGCTCGATCCACGGTATAAGGAGAGCCTTTCCACTCTCATTCCCGAAGAGGAAAGGGGTTCGAGAATGATGCTATACCACAGGGCGCTGGTGGACAAACTGATGGTAAACTTCCCATCCGACAGCGCTAGTGGCAGAAGGCGCAGTTCCGAGGGCCAGGTAGCAGGGGAGGCGCAGAGATCAGGCAGCATGTACAGCGCAGGCAGGGGAACATTCTCCAAGGCCTTTGCCAGCTTTATGGCTCCCCAGCAAGACTGTGTCACCGCTCCCCAGTCAAGGCTGAGTCGGCGGGAGCACTGTAAAAGGATGGTGAGGGAGTACGTAGCCGATCGCACGACCGTCCTCCGTGACGCCTCTGCCACCTACAACTACTGGGTGTCGAAGCTGGACACGTGGCCTGAACTCGCGCTGTATGCCCTGGAGGTGCTTGCTTGTCCTGCGGCTAGCGTCTTGTCAGACAGTGTGTTTAGTATGGCTGGGGGAATCATCACGGATAAGCGTACCCACCTGTCAACCGACAGTGCCGACAGGCTTACACTCATCAAGATGAACAAAGCCTGGATTTCCCCAGACTTCTCTTCTCCACCAGCGGACAGCAGCGATACCTAAGCAATACGTAGGCTGCACCCGCGGATGGAAGCATCGTTTTCTATCACCATCCAAAACGGGGACATTTCTGCTTCATCAATCTGTGTATAATATTCCTCCTCCTCCTCCTCCTGCTCCTTCTCCTGAAACCTCACGTAATCACGCCGAACGGGCAATTTTTCTTAGGGCCACAAGGCTCACTCATATAATTTTTCTAAACAATTTTTATACGTTTCAATGCTCTTAAAAGCGTTGAAACTTTAACTTGAACCAATTTTTCGTTAAACTGGGCTGCCTCCAGGCCTAGTTACCACTTAAGCCACATTAACCAAAGCGATTAATGGGTTTCACCTGACCTCTTGGTTGGCCATGGCCAATTTTTTGGATGTACATTAGTACTGTTGATACAGCAATTTTTGTGGGCCCTCGCCTACAGTGTAATCAAATGAATTTTTAGCCCACCTGCATTACAGCTGACGTTACATCCGCTGTGTTGGGCACTGCAATGGGATATTTTTTTGTACCGCCGTTGGCTTCCTGGCACCCACCCATGCTGTGGGTCCACAGAGAATTATAAATGCATCTGTTTCCACATCTAAAGAACCCCAGTCAGACTGGGGCATGCAGTGTGGGCCGAAGCCCACCTGCATTAAGCACGACATTACTACCTCAGCTGTGTTGGGCAATGCAATGGGATATTTTTATGTACCGCCGGTGGGTTCCAGGGAGCCACCCATGCTGTGGGTCCACAGGGAATTATAAATGCATCTGTTTCCACATCTAAAGAACCCCAGTCAGACTGGGGCATGCAGTGTGGGCCGAAGCCCACCTGCATTAAGCACGACATTACTACCTCAGCTGTGTTGGGCAATGCAATGGGATATTTTTATGTACCGCCGGTGGGTTCCAGGGAGCCACCCATGCTGTCGGTCCACAGGGACTTCACAATAGGGAGTTGTACCTGCCTGTGTCTATGAATTAAAAAACACGGTCTGACTGGGGCATGCAGACACCTTGACAGAATGAATAGTGTGTGGCACATAGGTTCCCTATTGCTATGCCCACGTGTGCAGCTCCTGATGGCGGTGGCACAGGATTATATTTCTCATTGCTTCTGTACAGCATTGTGGGCTGTGCCCAGAAGTGGCAGCAGAGTGTCATGCAGGCAGTGATTGTGCTTTGTTGGAGGTAGTGTGGTGCTTAGCTAAGGTATGCATTGCTAATGAGGGCTTTTCAGAAGTAAAAGTTGTTGGGGGGGGGCCACTCTTGCCGGTATTGTGGCTTAATAGTGGGACCTGTGAACTTGAGATGCAGCCCAACATGTAGCCCCTCGCCTGCCCTATCCGTTGCTGTGTCGTTCCCATCACTTTCTTGAATTTCCCCGATTTTCACAAATGAAAACCTTAGCGAGCATCGGCGAAATACAAAAATGCTCGGGTCGCCCATTGACTTCAATGGGGTTCGTTACTCGAAACGAACCCTCGAGCATCGCGAAAATTTCGTCCCGAGTAACGAGCACCCGAGCATTTTGGTGCTCGCTCATCTCTAATACTCACCTCCCTTCAGCTGCCAGGGCACAGACGCGTCTTCTCCTGCTGTCCCTTGCACTGTGGTGCTAAACTGCTGATCTATCACCAGCCGGGGATTTAAAATCCCCGCCTGCTGAATGAGCTGCCTCTGATTGGTCACAGCCTCACCAATCAGAGGCAGCTCTCACTCACACCCATTCATGAATTCAAGAATGGGTGAGTGCTGCCTCTGATTGGTCCCTGCGCTGAGTCAATCAGAGGCAGCACTCGCTCACCCATTCATGAATGGGTGTGAGTGAGAGCTGCCTCTGATTGGTGAGGCTGTGACCAATCAGAGGCAGCTCATTCAGCAGGCGGGGATTTTAAATCCCCGGCTGCTGAATACTACTCAGTGCAGTTCAGAAGAACTGCAGGCCAGATGCGGCTGAACTCCGGCTGCAGCGGAAAGGTGAGTATACATTTTTTTTTTTTTTTTTACACATTTTAGGATGATTTTCAGGAAAGGGCTTATATTTTTAAACCCTTCCCGAAAATTCATCCCGCGCTCGCCGGCAGCCCATTGCTTTCAATGGAGCCGGCTGTATTGCCGGCTCCATTGAATTCAATGGGCTAACATCATTCTTCTCTGCCACAGCTGTTACAGCTGTGGCAGAGGAGAATGATCTTTATGCTGACATAATTTTTTTTTTTTTTTTTACACATTTTAGGATGATTTTCAGGTAAGGGCTTATATTTTTAAGCCCTTCCCGAAAATTCATCGCGCGCTCGCCGGCAGCCCATTGCTATCTTATCTCTATCTATCTGTCTATCTATCTATCTATCTATCTATCTATCTATCTATCTATCTATCTATCTATCTCATATCTATCTATCTATCTACCTGTCTATCCATCTATCTCATATCTATCCATCTCCTATCTATCTATCTATCTATCTATCTATCTATCTATCTATCTATCTATCTATCTATCTATCTATATATCTATCTCATATCTATCTATCTATTTATCTCATATCTATCTATCTATCTATCTATCTATCTCATATCTATCTATCTATCTATCTATCTATCTGTCTATCTATCCATCCGTCGATCCAATTATCCATCCCATATCTGTCTGTCTATCTGTTATCTGTGTCTTATGTTTTTTCCTTTCTTCCTAGCCTAAAGTTGAAGTACTTGGATATAGGGAAGTCCTAATAAAAACTACATGTCCGAGATGTTATGTTGATAAAAGACGTCCTGTGTTATGTGTACTCCCTGTATTCTGTATCAGGATGGTTTCCAGACTGCAGCAGTCTGAGGCTGTTCTTTCTATAACACATATTTTCCCACAGCAGGAAATAAGTGTCACGCTGTCCCTCAGACTGGTCTGACACGAGCGCTTAGTAATTGCGGATTCCCTGAGCAATGGATCCGCGGTAATACGGGGATCATTCAAATGCACTGGATAACACTGTTCCACTCACATTCGCGGATTGGAATTGCGCAATCTGCTTGCAGGAGAGTAGAACGCAGCATGTTCTATGTTACTGCGGAATCCGTGACATAGAGCCCATTGTGCTCTGTGGTTGCAGATATACCTGCAGCCCATATGTAATTACTTTACATATGGGCTGCAGGTACTGATGTCATTGCTAACCGATAGCACGGGAAATATAAACAAAAAAAAAGGTGTACTGTGCATGACCACCTATGTGAGTACGCAGTCATCCGCAGTACATTACGTGGCCATACGCACGGACACAGCCGTCTCACTGCTGGAATCTGCTGCAGAATCCGCATACGGCCATGTGTGCCCAGCATCAGTAATTACCTCTTATCTACCAAAATCTTAGCTGTCAGATGGACAACTATTGACAGGTCTCATATGTGACAACTACTGTAAGCCCCGCCCCCTTTTGTGTAATGTGTAAGATGTCGGCTGTATAGTCTTGTTGGATTTTTGTTTGCATTTGCCTGCCTACTGCTTCTCAATTGACCCGCAGCTCTTCTCCGTCCCCCTTTATTACCAGCTCAGCAGTTGAGCATCGATCCCTCTTATCTCGGGCTCCTTTATTCTAACGTTTATATATTCATTGTGTGCAGCGTACGGGTCAATGAAGTGACCACATTCCAGCGGATAGAGATGCCAGCTCACTGACTGCCTAAACTCATTCCATATGGTTTGTCATGCACCAGAGGCCACGAGGCTAAATGTCAGCAGAATTATTGTAGATTCATAGATTAATTTAATATATCTAGATGATGACATATTGTATTACAATGCACTCCACTAAGCCAGATCTGAGATACAAGTGAAGGTCGCCGGTCACCGCAGTACATGGCGCTACCTGTATTCATTACATAAGAAGCCGAAGACTCTGAGAACATCTCAAGATTCTGCGCTCGGTGCAGAAAGGATGGGCTGAATGAGCAATACAAGGGAAATACTGAGCACCATGAGGGGATCTATAAAGAGAGTCTGTGCAAAAGTTTTAGGCAGGTGTGGAAAGAATGCTGCAAAGTAAGAAAATTTTCAGCAGTAGAAGGGTTAATAGTTTATTTAAAATTCTAAGTGAGCGAACAAAAAATATATATAAATCACATCAGAATTTGGCATGACCGACCTTTACCTTCATAAGAGCTTTAGATCTTCCATGAACTAAGCACAGATCTTCTATGAATGTCGGCTCGCTCCAATCCTTCGGTCTCCATGTAATCCTAGACAGACTGGATAATGTGAGATCAAGGCACTATGGGGGCCAAATCATCACTTCCAGGACTCCTTGTTCTTCTTTATGCTGAATATAGTTCATGATGACATTGGTTACATATTTGGGGTCGTGATCCTGCTGCAGAAGAAATTTGGAGCCAATGAGATTCCGCTCTTTGAAGACATTATATGATGGTTAAGGATTTGCCTGTATTTTTCAGCATTGAGGACACCATTAATCCTGACTAAATCCCCAACTCCATTTGCAGAAATGGAGCCTCAAACTTCCAAGGAAGCTCCACCATGCTTCACTGCTGCCTGCAGACACTCATTATTGTACTGCTCTCCACCATGCTTCACTGCTGCCTGCAGACACTCATTATTGTACCGCTCTCCACAATGCTTCACTGCTGCTTGCAGACAGTCATTATTGTGCTGCTCTCCACCATACTTCACTGCTGCCTGAGGACACTCATTATTGTGCCGCTCTCCACCATGGTTCACTGCTGCCTGCAGACACTCATTATTGTACCGCTCTCCACTATGCTTCACTGCTGCCTGCAGACACCCATTATTTTACCGCTCTTCAGCGCTTGACCGAACAAACTCCCTTCTGTTACAGCCCAATACTTCATGTTTTGTCTCCTTAGTCCAGAGCACCTGCTGCCATTTCTCTGCACCCTGTTTCCTATGTTTTTGTGCATAGTTGAGTTCCTTGGCCTTGTTTCTACATGGAAGGTATGGCTTTTTGATCACAAGTCTTCCATGATGACCACTTCTAGGCAGACTTCTACAAACAGTAGATGTGTGTACCTGGGTCCCATTGGTTTCTGTAAGTTCTGAGCTGATGGCACTGCTGGGCATCACCTGATTTCAAAAGGAAGTTTGCATGATATGTCTCTCTTCTGCTGCACAGTTTCCTTGGTCAACCACTGTATCTGCGGTCATAGAATCATAGAATGGTAAAGTTGGAAGGGACTTCCAGGGTCATCGTGTCCAACCTCCTGCTCAATGCAGGATTTACTAAATCATCCTAGACAAATGTCTGTCCGGTCTCTGTTTGAAGACTTCCATTTTTTGCAGACCCCTCACCATCCTCGTAGCTCTTCTCTGAACTTGCTTCAGTTTGTCGATATCTTTTTAGTATTGGGGTGCCCAGAACTGGACACAGGTGAGGTCTGACCAAGAAAGGGTAGAGGGGAATAATTACCTTAAAGGGGTTGTCTCGCGAAAGCAAGTGGGGTTAAGTACTTCTGTATGGCCATATTAATGCACTTTGTAATATACATTGTGCATTAAATATGAGCCATACAGAAGTTATTCACTTACCTGCTCCGTTGCTGGCGTCCCCGTCTCCATGGCTCCGTCTAATTTTGGTGTCTTCTTGCTTTTTTAGACGCGCTTGCGCAGATGGGTCTTCTCCCTTCGGCTGGGCTCGGCAGCAGCGGCGTTTTGGCTCCGCCCCCTTGTACGCGTCATCGTGTAGCTCCGCCCCATGACGTGTGCCGATTCCAGCCTCCTGAGTATGATCACTCAGCCAGTTCTGAATCCACCTAACAGTTGCCTTGTCAATCCCATGTTTGATCATCTTTTCAATAAGGAGGTTATGAGATACTTTGTCAATTGCTTTACTTAAGTCAAGATATACTATATTCACCACATTTTCCTGATCAACTCAGTCAGTAATTCTGTCACAGAATAAAATTAGATTAGTCTGGCATGACTTGCTTGTTACAAACCCATGCTGGCTCTGGTTAATTATTCAATTTTTATCCAAGTACTTCCATACATGCTGTTTAATAATTTGTTCAGAGATCGTTCTAAGTATAGAAGTCAGGCTCACAGGCCTGTAGTTTCCTGGATCCTCCTTCTTCCCTTTTTTGAAGAAAGGACAACATTTGCTCTTCTCCAATCTTCTGGGACTTCTTCTTTTCTCCAGGAATTTTCAAAGATTACAGCAAGTGGCTCAGAAATTACCTCTGCTGCTTCCTTTAGTATCCTAGGATGTAATTCATCTGGACCTTGAGACTTGAATGCATATGGGTTAGCTAAGTATTCCTTCACTATCTATCTGCTTGTAGATAGCCTGGATTATTTTATTCCCCCAATAGTATAGGGAAGGTCAGTTGATGTTACATTATTTTCTGAGAGAAAACAGATACAAAATAGAAATGTAAAAGTTCACCTTCTCAACATCAGTTTTAACCAATTCACCATTGTTATCCTGGTAAACATCCTTTAATATTTGTTACTGTTGTTTTGCTATTGACATACCCCCAAATTCTTTTTTATTGCTTTTCGCCTCTGTTGCAAGCCTCAATTCATTATTAGCTTTAGCTTTTCTGACACTTGCCCTACAGTTTCTGCAGACCGCATTATATTCTTCTTTAGATATTCACCCTCTTTCCATTTGATAAACACATTTTCTTCCTTTTAGCATGTATCTAAGTTCTGTGTTCATCCATCCTTGTCTCTTTAAATGCTTCCCATTCTTCCTTCTTTTAGTGATTGTTAACAAATGTGCTTTGAGAATCTCCTTTTGCAATATTTCCTAACCTTCTTGGACATTTCTGTCCTTAAGAACATCCAGCCATTGGATTCTTCCTATCCTCTTTCTGAGTTCATTAAAATCTGCCTTTCTGAAATCCAACCTTGAGGTCTAAGTTTTCTCAGGTCTTCCTCCCCTTTTTATCCAAAAGGATATCATGATCACAGCCTCCTAAGGTCCCAGCCACTCTTACTTCCTCAACCATTACCTCCCTGTTGGTAATGTTCCTTTCATAAGGGACGACAGTCAGCTAAACTTCTGCACAAGAGATGACCTCACTGCTTTGCCACTGGATCACTGGCTTCTTGCTTAGTGCTACACTGCCTATGTGAAGCGCTAGTATTTACACGGAATGAGAAACCAGAGATCCAGCAATAGTTTTTATGATAACTGAAAGTCAGCGATAACAACTTGTGAACGAATAGTGAGCAATTTTTTTGCATTTACACTGCCTGATTATCACTCAAATTTGTTTTTTTGAACAAATTTTGAGCGATAATCATTACATGTAAACGGGTCATACGAATTAGGTCCAAGATAGTCAATCCACTTGTTTTCTCTTTTACCTTTTTCTACCTCTTCTACCTGTTTGTCTCTCTCTCTCTCTCTGTCTGCCTCTCCCTATCTGTCTCTTTCATTGTCTGTCTCTCTCTCTGTGTATCTCTCTGTTTCTCTCCCTCTTTCTGTCTTGGTATTGCTTTGTCTCTCTGTCTGTCTCTTTCATTCTCTCTCTGTCTTTCTCTGTCCCTCTCTGTCTGTTTATCGCTCTCTTTCTATTGCTCTCTCTTTTTGTCTCTATTGCTCTCTCTCTCTGCCTTTCTATTGCTTTCTCTATTGCTTTATCTGGGTCTCTCTATCGCTCTTTCTCTGTCTATTGCTCTTGCTCTGTCTGTCCATCACTCTCTCTCTCTGTCTTTCTATCACTCTTTCTCTGTCTGTTTCTCGCTGTCTCTCTATTGCTTTCACTCGCTATTTGTTTGCCCATTGCTCTCTCTCTGCCTCTCTATGCTCCCTCTGTGTTTCTCTGTCTCTATTGCTCTCTCTGTTTCTCTCTGTCTCTCTATTGCTATCTCTGTCTATCATTTTCTCTTTCCGTCTCTCTATTGCTTTCTCTCTATTGCTCTATCTCTGTTTCTCTATCACTCTCCCTCTGTCTGTTTCTCTATTGCTCTCTGTCTGTCTCTCTATTGTTCTCCCTGTCTGTCTCTCTATCACTCTGTCTCTCTATTGCTCTCTTTCTGTGTCTGTCTCTTTATTGCTCTCTCTCTCTGTCTCTTTATCATCATCTCTCCAGTGCTCTCTTTCTGTCTGTCTCTCTATTGCTCTCTCTGCCTCTCTATTGCTCTCTCTATCTGTCTGTCTGTCTCTCTATCACTCTGTCTGTCTCTCTATTACTCTCTCTGTCTTTCCTACTAGTTTCTCTCTCTTTATATCTATTACTTTCTCCCTCTGTCTATCGCTTTCTCTCTGTATTTCTATCACTCTTTCTCTCAATGTCTCTCTATTGCTCCCCCTCTCTCTCTATCGCTCTATTACTCTGTCTGTCTATTGCTCTCTCTCTGTCTCTTTATTGTTGTCTCTCTCTATCGTTGTCTCTCTCTGTCTTTCTATTGCTCTTTCTCTCACTGTGTCTCTCTCTATCACTCTCTCTGTCTCTATTGCTCTTTGTCTCTCTATTGTTTTCTCTCTATCACTGTCTCTCACTCTGTCTCTCTCTCGTTCTTGGTTGGGCAGTGTACGGTGAAGTTAGCAGTGTATGCTGCGTTGCAACCAATGCTTCACTTATTCCAGCGCATGCCTGAAGCACAGCAGCGCCGCCCATAGACTTAACATTCTAACTTTCAACCCGCCTGACAGTCCCTGAATGTATTAAACTCACATTTGATGATTTTACGGCACCGGTGAGCCTGTGTGTCATCTAATGACACCAACATCATACACCAAAGTTACAGCAAAGGGGTCAAAGTGCAGTGCAGGAAAAAGCATGTCGGCTTATTTATATTAGATTTTCCCAGGCACAGACCTCATCATATATTAGGCATATGTCAGCACCTATGTACACCTACGCAGAAATGTACGCAAATGTGTGACATTTTTATGCCAGAAGCTGACGTAAAAGGCTTCATAAATGTCCCCACATGAGTGGAATTTGACAGTTCTTACTGACTCCTAAAGAAATGCATCAAATAACATCGTTTTATTTCAAGGTCACTTCTGTTTTGAAAGGGCAAGGACAAGAAGTGGGAATGTCAGCTGTCAAAAGCCATTAACGTAATCCTAGTTATTAAGCGTAATTAGTAAAAATCTCCAATCATCACTGTGGAGAGAAGACTCATTACTTCTGGAGCACTGTAATAATTAAGATTGTAATATTACATTGAAGGGGATTTATCACTATTCTAACTGATTATTAGTTTTCATTTTCCTAATCTGTTTTCATTCTATAGATGTCATTTAGGGCCTTTTTACACCCGTGTGTTGCTGATCCATCTGGGGAACAGCAAAATGAAAAGGAATGCATAGAAGCAGAAATTCTTCCGTTTCAATTTATTTGTGTTTGACTTCTCCTTCTCACTGGGGCAGAGAAGTCTATATAATAGTTGGAAGCCCTTCACAGTATAGACATGTAATAAAAGAGTTACATTTTATTGAGACTGTTTAAAAACAGGCCACAAAGTTAAGTTGCTTGTGTCTAGGTCCCATATAATAGGAGACGGAACGCAGGCAGCTGAAACATACACACATATATTAATCTCAGTCAAGAACACTAATAGGAACATCTATAAGTAAGTCCCTTACTGGGAGTCAGAGTCTCGATATTAGCCTATCTTGTCTAATTAATAAAAGACAGTAGGAGTCTGACCACCTCAGGTATTGTGGAAATTTCATATACCTTCTCTTATACAGGGGTTAGTAGATGTATAATGAATGTGCAATCGTTACGTTCTCAATTCATTTAGTACATGGGTAAGATCGCAGTGTTAATGATGTACTGTTGTACACCCCCAGTAAAAATTACTTTTGGTCCGTGGTTCAACGCGTTTCCCTGCCACGATGGCACTTCATCAGGAACCCCTGAACCTACACAGAGATAGGGGCTAGTGAATACTGTACCCCAAGTGTGCGATTAGACCCAGTTCAGCAGATGTGTTGTCTGAGTACTAACAAGTAGATGACCTGAGGCTGAAGAGCAGACCGCCTAAAATGATTGTCAGGCTACTGAGCAGGAGGGCGCAGCTATCTGTCACAGGTGAACCTTTTGATTGGTACAATTCTTGGTCCAATTTTTGTGCACTTACTGCCTTCAATAGGGAAATAGCCCCATGTTTCACCAAACAGCTTCACTATAATCTCAGTTTAGTCAGTGATACCAAACTCTATACCAAGTCGATGTTGTCTAGCTGATAATAGAACATAGTCGTTTGAGCCCAGCTGAAATCTCTGTTATAGTGAAATCCCTCTCTAACTCTTTTTGCTCGCTGTTTATTAGTAAAATGTCTAAACTCATTGACTTTCAGAAAAGAGACTTTTAAGTCTTGCTTATAGCCCCACTAGCTAATATAAGCCCAATCGCCCTGCCTGCAAGTTTCTAAGTAGATGCATAAAATAATAAATGATGGAGTATAGCCTGTAGCCCTGATGATGGACTGCTGGCATCATACAGATGCAGTCCACCATCAGGTGCATAAAAATTAGACTAGGGGCTTAGTCAGACGGGCGTTTTTAGCCGCGATTTGCGCATGCGTCCGACGATTTTATAAAACCATTGCTTTGCAATGGTATCGGACACATGAGCGCTTTTTATGCGCTCGTCCGATAAATTATAGAACAGAAAGCGCAGATCGCACCTATGTGCGATCTGCGATTCCTGTTCTCTTCTCTATATGCGCTCAATGGGGCCGGCGGCAGCAGCGCCGACCCCATTGAGAACATATAGAATACAAATCATTCTTCTCTGCCACAGCTGTAACAGCTGTGGCAGAGAAGAACGATGTTTGCCCATTGAATTCAATGGAGCCGGCAATACAACCGTCTCCATTGAAAGCAATGGGCTGCCGGCGAGCGCGGGATAAATTGTCGGGAAGGGCTTAAATATATAAGCCCTTCCCTGCAATTCATTCTAAAATGTGTTAAAATAAAAAAAAAATGTATACTCACCTTTCCGCTGCAGCCGGAGTTCTGCCGCGGCCGCTGTCAGTTCTCCTGAACTGCTTCTCGGCACTATTCAGCCGGCGGGGCTTTAAAATCCCCGCCTGCTGAATGATCTGCCTCTGATTGGTCACAGCGGGAGCTGCCCCTGATTGGTCCCGCTGAGCCAATGAGGGGCAGTAGGCACTCACCCATTCATGAATGGGTGTGTGAGTGAAACCTGCCTCTGATTGGTCAGGCTGTGACCAATCAGAGGCAACTCATTCAGCAGGCGGGGATTTTAAAGCCCCGCCGGCTGAATAGTGCCGAGAAGCAGTTCAGGAGAACTGACAGCGGCCGCGGCTGGACTCCGGCTGCAGCGGAAAGGTGAGTATACAATTTTTTTTTATTTTAACACATTTTAGGATGAATTGCAGGGAAGGGCTTATATATTTAAGCCCTTCCCGACAATTCATCCCACACTCGCCCGCAGCGCATTGCTTTCAATGGAGCCGGCTGTATTGCCGTCTCCATTGAATGCAATGCGCTGGACAGCTCTGGCCCGTTTCTAATGAAACACGGCTAGGAGCAGATTTTCGGGCGTTTTTTCGGCTGATTTTTTGGCGCCGGTCACGCGATTTGCGCATGCGCATCCGTCATGCGATGCGCAAATCGCGCGAAAAAATGCCCGTGTGACTAAGGCCTAAGGGCGCTTTCATGTGACAGTTTTTGTGTTCAGTTTTTTGTGATTTTTTTTTTGCCTGCGTTCTGTCTCCTATTATATGGGAGCAAGATGCATGCCACTTAGGTTTGTGCCCCATTTTTTAAACAGTCTCAATAAAATGTAACTCTTTTGTTATATGCTTTACTGTGAAAGGTATTTGACTTCTCCATTCCAGTTTTTGCATTGAATGAAGAGCGCAGACTGCTGGGCATTAGTCTCCAGTTTTGGAATACAGATAGATCCTTTATTTACTGCATTGTACTCAATGGGAAGCAAATAGAACTAGAAGACTGTCTGTTTTTCACTTTTTCATTTTTAGTTTTCGGCATGGTGGTGCTTCTTCAATGAATGTGGTTAGCACTGTTGCCTTGCAATGCTGATGGTAAAAGTGATGTTAATTTTGAAAACTCCATATAGCCGTCACCCTTGAACCTACAACTCCGACATGGCAAGGCAGCAGTGTTAATAACTGAGCCACCACACCTTGTTGTGAACTTGGTCTAATTGTAGCATTGAGACTCTAGGTTCACATCTATCTATGGACAACATCTGCATGGAGGTTGTATATTTTCATCATGTTTACTCTTCCTCAGCATGGTGGCTCAGTTGTTAGAGCTGCTGTCTTGCAGTGCTGACATTTTAGGTTCAAATCAGACCAAGAGTGACGGCTGGATGGACGTTCTCAAAGTTAATGTTGTCCTTGATGTGATTTGACCTAGGACACCAACATTGTAAGGCAACAGTGCTAACCCCTGAGGCACATTCACTGAAGAGCTACTACCACCATAACATTTTAAATGCTGAAAAACAGATGTAAGCAGAAACCTTATGGGCGCTTTCCATTTCACTTTTGATTTCAGTTTTTAATAAAACTGGATCAGTCAAAAAAAGTACATAAAAATGTAGCCTTATTCTGTATTCCTCATGTGGTTGTTGGAGCAGTTTTAAAAAAGTGCAATTATCATGTGCATTAGTCAGTGTGCAGGGGAAGGGAGGCGGGGCGACACCAGCTGGTAAAGTAAAGGGACAGACCTTGTTCAGTTCCTGTCGTTGTGCTGTAATTGCATAGTAGTTTGTGGGAAGTACACATCCAACAATTATAGCACTGGGTAAGAAAGAGTCAAAGGTGTTGTTTGAGTTATTCCAAAACTGGAAAGAGTATAGTTAGGATAGCACCTCGAAGGAGTGAAAATAAAAGATAAAGCAATTTTCCAAAATTTTTTTGGAAGAGGACTTACCTGGTGTGGGCACCTGGATACAAATGTTAAATTGGATAACCAGGCGCCCCACCTGTAGTCTTGGTCTTTGTATCTTAGTTAGATCCTCTTACACCATAGGCATCCGATCCAATAGAGGAGAGCTGCAAGGATCCGGAAAACTCCGAAGGACACAACAAACACAATTATAAAAAATTCCTGCGCTCATAAGAGAACTTTTTGTTCCAATATATCCACTTTTCACAAATGGAAAAATAAGTTTCCTCTTTTTTCATTTTTGAAAAATGTATATACTGGAACAAAAATTCTTATGAGCACAGGAATTTTGTTTATGAGGCCTAGGTCACACGGGCGTTTTTTCCCGTGATTTGCGGATCGCGTGACGGATGCGCATACGCAAATCGCGTGACCGGGGCCGAAAAATCGCCCGAAAAAACTGCTCCTAGCCGCGTTTCATTAGAAACGGGCCGGAGCTGTCCAGCGCATTGAATTCAATGGAGCCGGCAATACAGCCGGCTCCATTGAATGCAATGGGCTGCGGGCGATCTCACGATGAATTCAGCTGAGAGCTGCCCCTGATTGGTCCCTGCGCTGAGCCAATCAGAGGCAGCACTCACTCACCCATTCATGAATTCATGAATGGGTAAGTGAGAGCTGCCTCAGATTGGTGAGGCTGTGACCAATCAGAGGCAGCTCATTCAGCAGGCGGGGATTTTAAATCCCCGGCTGCTGAATACTACTCAGAGCAGTCCAGGAGAACTGCCGGCCGGCCGCGGCTGAACTCCATCTGCCGGGACCAGGTGAGTATATATATATGTTTTTGTTTTTACACATTTCTGGATGAATTTCAGGGAAGGGCTTATATTTTTAAGCCCTTCCCGAAAATTCATTGTGCGATTGCCGACAGCCCATTGCTTTCAATGGAGCCGGCTGTATTGCCGGCTCCATTGAATTCAATGGGCAAACATCATTCTTCTCTGCCACAGCTGTTACAGAATGATTTGTCTACTATATGTTCTCAATGGGGTCGGCGCTGCTGCCACCGGCCCCATTGAGCGCATATAGAGAAGAGAACAGGAATCGCAGATCGTAGATAGGTGCGATCTGCAATTTCTGTTCTATAATTTATCGGACGAGCACATAAAAAGCGCTCATGTGTCCGATACCATTGCAAAGCAATGGTTCTCTAAGATCGCAGATCGCATGCGCAGGCGCAGGTCGCACGGAAAATCCCCCATGTGACCGAGGCCTAATTCTGTTTGTTCTGTTCTAAAACTGGAAAGAGGGCAGGAAATAGTAAAGAACAAAAGAAAAAACTAAGTTTAACTTTACCTTTCTCTTTCACCGCTGATCCAGTGCAGTCGCTCCCTCACCACTCAGCACTCATGCTCTTTTACTTGGCTGCAGTGGTGACGTTCTGTATACATACATGGCTGGTCGTAAAAACAGGTGAACAGGCGCACAAATCTAACGGGCCCCAGCGCATATACGCCAAGGCTGCAATGCCATCGGGCGGTGAGAGACAATTTAGCTCTGCTAAGCTGTTCTCCCCCTCGCCAGCTCGCTGCAAGGGGAGGAGGCGGAACAGGGCGGGAGCTAGTGTGCTACGCTTTGCTCCACCCCCATCCCACCCCCTCACATTGCAAACAGCCAGCAAAGAGTGGAGAGGGGGAGAGAAGGGGGAGGGAGTTTAGCCGTCACACTCCCACACAATAACTCCACACAATTACTGCTATACAAAGTTTATAAAGTTTTTTTTTTACTACTTCAGCTCAAAAAAAACTTTTTGAGGTGTCCGGCGTTAATAAAATGCCAACTTTCCTCACCTTATAAATTCAATGCAAAAATAATTGGACAGACTAGCTTCCTTGAAGTTGGGATGGATGAGCTGGAATATCTATATATATAAAGCTCAAAGCCCTCACTGACTCACTGACTCACTCACTGACTGACTGACTGACTGACTGACTGACTGACTGACTCACCAAAAGTTCTCCAACTTCCCGATGTCGTAGAAACATGAAATTTGGCGCAAGCATAAATTATCTCCAAAATAGGAAAAGTAATTGGGTCCCAACTCGATTATTCAATTCTAGCGCAAAAGAATTGGCGTAGAAATTTAACGTACATTATCTAAATCACTCACTTCCCAATGTCATAGAAATGGGAAATTTGGCACGAGCATTGATTATGTCATAAATAGGAAAAGTTAATAGGTCCCAACTCGATTGTTGAATTCTATGCACAAAAGAATTGGCGTCAAAATTTTACGTACATAATCTAAATCTCTCACTTCCCAATGTCATTTGGCACGAGCATTGATTATATCATAAATAGGAAAAGCGAATGGGTCCCAACTCGATTATTCAATTCTAGCGCAAAAGAATTGGCGTCGAAATTTTACGTGCGGAATGTAATTTTCTCACTTTCCGGTGTCATAGAAACGGGAAATTTGGCACGAGCATTGATTCTGTCATAAATAGGAAAAGTGAATGGGTCCCAACTCGATTGTTCAATTCTATGCGCAAAAGCATTAGCGTCCAAATTTTACGTACGGAATCTAATTTTCTCACTTTCTGATGTCATAGAAACATGAAATTTGGCAGAAGCATTGATTATGTCATAAATAGGAAAAGCTAATAGGTCCCAACTCCATTATTCAATTCTATCGCAAAAGAATTAGCGTCCAAATTTTACGTGCGGAATGTAATTTTCTCACTTGCCGGTATCATAAAAACTGGAAATTTGGCATGAGCATTGATAATGTCATAAATAGGAAATATTAATAGGTCCCAACTCCATTATTCAATTCTAGCGCAAAAGAATTAGCGTCCAAATTTTACGTGCGGAATGTAATTTCTTTATTTCCAGTGTCATAGAAACAGGAAATTTGGCACAAGCATTAATTATGTCATAAATAGTAAAAGCTAATGGGTCCCAACTCCATTATTCAATTCTATGCGCAAAAGAATTAGCGTCCAAATTTTACGTACGGAATCTAATTTTCTCACATTCCAGTGTCATAGAAACGGGAAATTTGGCACGAGCATTGATTTTGTCATAAATAGGAAACGCTAATGGGTCTCAACTCCATTATTGAATTCTATGCGCAAAAGAATTAGCGTCCAAATTTTACGTACAGAATCTAATTTTCTCACTTTCCGTTGTCATAGAAACAGGAAATTTGGCACGAGCATTGAGTATGTCATAGGAAAAGCTAATGGGTCCAAACTCGACTATTCAATTCTATGCGCAAAAGAATTAGCGTCCAAATTTTACGTGCGGAATGCAATTTTCTCACTTTCCGGTGTCATAGAAACGGGAAATTTGGCACGAGCATTGATTATGTCATAAATAGGAAAAGCCAATGGGTCCCAACTCCATTATTCAATTCTATGCGCAAAAGAATTAGCGTCCAAATTTTACGTACATAATCCAAATCTCTCACTTCCCAATGTCATAGAAACATGAAATTTGGCACAAGCATTGATTGTGTCATAAATATGAAAAGTTAATAGGTCCCAACTCGATTATTCAATTCTAAGCGCAAAAGAATTAGTGTCCAAATTTTATGTACGTAATCTAATTCTCTCACTTCCTGATGTCATTTTATATGAAGGAAACGTCGCATGGTTACCTCCACGTGGTGTTTCCTGGGTAACGCAGAGAACTATGCAAAATGGTGAACATATGTTTTTCCTCGGTATCTCTAAAGTAACCACGACTTCATAAGATTTTCCGTGTGAACACCAGATAAACACCAGTACCAAATTAACTCGGGCGAAGCCGGGTATATCAGCTAGTACTATATAAAATGCTTATACTGTCTAAAATCCTCTACTATCTATGGACTCTCCCTATACCCATCCTGATCACAACCTTCTCTTCCCTCCACAAACAAAACCCCGAGTAGCCTTCTCTCTAATGACCAAAAATAAAAAACATGGTGGTCTAAGCCTAGCTAACCTCCAAAACTACCGTAACTTATTTTTGATCGACCAAATCAAAGACGTATGCGCTACTCATCCCGACAAAACATGGCCATCACTAGTATCTCACTTTGCACAAATCTCAGACTGGAAATCCTATTTCTTGGCCCTCTCTAGCCTCCCGACTCACTCGTCCTCCTCATATACTCTCCCACTACACGCAACCATACTAGGGTGGAGAACATGTTTTAAAAAGACCTCCTTTCCTATGATAAACCAATAGAATACAGAAAATAAACCAGCGCTCCGGTGTTTTGGAAGATAACAGAAGGTGCAACGATTTGTATTGAGATTATAGTTGTACAATGAATATTACTTACTTCACAGGGGTGCTTATTGGAAAGCACCCCTGAGTCCAAGATGACAGGCAGAATTCAAACGATGTATAAGGAAATCCTTTATTGCTCCTTTCCTATGATGGCTAGATCACTCCAATCCCCCTGCCAACATTAAAAATTTTTATCCCTGAAATCTCCCTCGACATATGCTCAAACACTGAGATTAAATCGGGAGCAGACTTTTACTATAACGGACAACGGCTACCATTCTCTTCAATCCAGGAAAAATATAAAATTCCCTTTTTTGAGTTTTATGTATTTCTCCAAATAAGAAAACATCTGCGCAAATCAATATTCCAATGATCTTAAAAGACCAAATATCTAATACCCTTGTGCATCCCACCATAAGCAGTACTATAAACTATTGGTCAGATGGTACTATACTCCATTAAGATTCTCATATATCTATATCAGCGCATCCCCTAAATGTTGAAGAAACTGCAGACAAGTAGGGTCACTAGTCCATATTTTCTACAGTTGACCCCTCATCTCTACTCTATGGAAGACGGAATTTAAAATGAAAAAAAACTCCACCCCAACGCAACTAAAAATAAACCTGGTTTGGCTCTTCTACTGCTAGGGATAGATACTTTCCTATTGGAATGCAGAACAGTTATCTGCCATACACTACACATAACCCGTCTTACAATAGCACGCAACTGGAAAAGCTCTGAAGTTTCTACCATAAAGTTAATAGCCTCCATAGTCTCGACCGACTGCACTGACGGAAAATGCTGGCAGACCAAAACGGAACATTTGATGTCTTTATATCCAAATGGAACATTTGACTGACAAATCATCCCTCAACTAACTAATATACAAATCCCTCAAAGTTATTTATTTATTGCAAAAATTCTTTTTGAAAGAAAAAAACTATTGAATCTGCCCCAACACATTCTGAGAGACGAAGGATTTTTATTTTTCTAGCAACGGAGCTCTTTGAGGGCTTGTCATTTGCAGGAAGACTTATAGCTTTCATTGGTAGCTTTTTGAGGTACATGAGACTTTTGGATTGCTGTTGATTGCATTTTTTTGGAAGGTGAACAAAAGAAAAATAACAATTTCAGCATTACGTTTTAAAAATGATTTTTATGCCGTCCGCTAAGCGAGATAAATAAATAAATATTCTCACTGTTTGGCTCATTATAAACACAGTAATACCTCTTAGGGTTCAGTCACACGGGCGCATTGGCACCCGTACACCAGCGCCAATGTGCCCGTGTGACTGAGCCCTCACTGCAGAAAGAAGACGGCTGTACCTCAAGACGGACGTCTCTCTGCAACGCTGAAGAAAGAACATATGACCGGCAATGAAGCTGGTCACATCTTCTTTCTCCCGGCGCTGCAGAGAGACGTCCGTCTTGAAGTACAGCCGTCTCCTGCCTTCAGTAACACGGGCGCCGATGCGCCCGTGTAACTGAGCCCTCATATGTTGCTTTTTTAAACATTTTCTCGTATTGTATCCATTTAGAAAAGGTTTTTGTGGGGAAAAATTAGTATTCATTTTTTTACTGCATTTTTCTAAAAAAATTAAAGTTTATTGAACTTTTTTTCTATTATTTTTTAGGTCCTGAGGGGGGATTAAAGATGCAATTGTTAGATTACTAGGATAGTACTCTGCATTACTTATAGAGTGCATTCTACTAAGCCTACAACAGCAGCCTATTAGACTCTGTTGGAGGTGAGGTCTAATAATCTGAGTTACACCGCAGACAGGGAAACCTTTGCCAGACCACCAGCTTCAATGGGAACCCATTGGTACCTTGTGATTGCATTGCAAGTTGCTTATATGTGATAGAAAGAGCCCACTCCCCCTGTTATCTGAATACATACTGCAGTTGCTATTGATTGTGGCATGTAAGGGGATAAACTGCCAGGATCGGAGGTTACTCTATTCCTAGCAGTTATAGCAGGAACCTAGCTGTCAGTAGTCAGCCAGGTCACTGCTTTAGGGCTCATTCACACAAGGGTAGCGATTTTCAGGGGGGCTGTGTCATGGCCAAGACGCGACTGCAAATTGTGTGAATGGGTGCACAAATCTGCTGTTTGTGTACACGTTCAGACATCCCGGGTCCAGCGCATATACGTAGAGCCTGGATTGCCGTCAGGCGGGGAGAGACAGTTTAGCTCTGCTACACTGCCTCCGCCTTTCTGCCTCCTCGCCGGCTCTCAGCAAGGAAAGGGAAGGGGGCAGGAGAGGGTGGCAGCTAGTGTGCTAAGCTTCCACCCCTTGTCGGCTGCCAGCAATGGAAGGGGGTAGAACAGGGCAGCAGCTTAGAAACTAGCTCCCACCCTGCCCCGCCCCCTCCCATTGCAAACAAATGGGAAGGGGTTGGAGGGGAGCAGGGAAAAGGTGGGAGTTTGGCAGACACACTGCTAAACATCCTCCCACCTTTTTCTCCAGCAGCACCTATAGGCTCCCATAGGAGTCTATGGGAGCCGCCCCCTTATTCCAGCCAGGAAGATAGTTCCTGAACTATCTTTCCTGGCTGACGTAAAAGTGCCCACTTGTATGCACTATCTTGGCCAGCCGGGCGCTTTTAAGCCACAGCAATACACCCATCTGGACTGATGCACTGTAAGTCAATGCAGCAGATGGGCAGCGTTTATCGGCCGGCCATGAAAATGAGGCTGATATACGCTCACGTGAATGAAGCCTTAAAAAGATTTATATATAGGTTCAAAGCCCATTAGTGACCGCCATTGAATGGCGTATTAGCTGTCGCTAAGGGGTTAATAGCCTTCCGTTTCCCTGTCTGATCACCACTGTAATACACACACACATACTCCACAGATTTTCTCCTTAATTATCAGCCTGGCTGATCCTTAGGAGTAGATGTGAACCATCGCAGGATGAGATCCTCCGCACAGATGTCAGGGCAACATGTTTGATTTGAATTTCAGACTATTAATGCGGCTTCTTGTCAGTCTCAATTTTCTTCTCCTCTTTTACTGGGAAATAAGGTTCAATATTGTCTGCACAGAAATCTTCAGATGATTTTATACAAAACCAGGTCATTGCCCGAAGCGTCATAAAGTACAGCACAGGTGGAGGCTACAAAGGTTCTTCCATCACGTACTGAGAAGTCGGAGACTTTGTGAGGTCAGATTTATGCAAGAACTTTATTAGTAAGATGGGAGTGAGAAGAGGAACAGAAGCTACCGATGATTTCAAAGGGTCAGTGGTCATAATGATGGGACACTTTGTACCGGAAGCTACAGAGCGTAGATTAAAGGGCATTTCCAACCACATGAGGTGATGGTATTTTGCTAGCATGTGCCTCTTTTGGATTGGTGAAGCGCCAACTGCCAGAACCCCCAGCAAGCATTAGAGTGAAGAGTCTTCACAATTTCTTCCGCACAGTGGCACTCATGGTCACCGGATTTACAGGGATCTGTAGACGACACCATTCGTATGTGACGCTGCTCTCCTGCACAGTGAATGGCCAGGCTGTAGCAAAAACTGAGATGGAGATACAGTAGTATTTCAATTTCTTAATTCTCAAGCCTGATGGAGATCTTGGCAGGTGGACCCCAAAAAATCATTATGTGATGGAATATCCTAGTGATATACACTCTTAGTCAAAAAAAATCAATCACCTAGCATGAATTGTCACTTTGCTGCAAATCACATCTTATATCCAAGCTAGAAGTGGTACAACAGGGTACTTGTGCCTCCATGCCTGTCCGTATCGCATCTTGTATTCAAGCTACAAGCAGTACAAGAGGGTACAAGAGCCTCCATGCCCCCTGTATCACATCTTGTATCCACGCTAGAGGGAGTACAACAGGATACTAGAGCCTCCAGGCACGCCCGTATCACATTTTGTATCCAAGCTGGAGGCAGTACAACAGGGTACTAGAGCCTCCATGCCCATCTGTATCACATCTTGTATCCAAGCCAGAGGCGGTACAACAGGGTACTAGAGCCTCCATGCTCACCTGTATCACATCTTGTATCCAAGTTAGAAGGGGTACAACAGGGTGCTAGAGCCTTCATGCCCATCCATATCACATCTTGCAACCAAGCTAGAGGAGGTACAACAGGGTACTAGAGCCTCCATGCCCATCCGTATCACATCTTCTATCCGAGCTAGAGGCAGTACAGTAGGGTACTAGAGCCTCCCTTCAAGGGGTTGGTTCTCCACCATAAATTCTACTTTTCCTTTGATATTGTAATCACTTACTTATATCATCATTGCAATCACATAGAGAAAGTGTCATTCGAATTCAACAACTTCTAGGGGAGGGATAGTTTGGTTCTTTTTTAACATTGAGTGTATTTACCACCACTTTGTGTGGTAAGAATAATCATTTATGAATGTAATATGTAAATTTTGGAAGGGAAGCACTATTCTAGTAACAGGGTTTTGCAGTATAGGCACTTTTTTTTCTGTTCTACTTCTATATGTTAAGAGGATATTAAAGAAGTGTTTTCATCATATAATGTTATAACATCACTGGTTGCAATAATTTCTTATTAGGGCACTTCCAAAACACTTTCTTTAATGGGTGATGAGCCAATGTTTGTTAATTCCCTGTTTGTGTAGGCCTGGCATTTTTCATCATCCAGCTTTCATTTTGGGATTCTTGCCACTAGCATCTTAGTGTCCTCTTATTCTCATGGATAGTATTTCAGACAGGGTCACCAGTAGGGATAACTGGGGGCTACTAAGGGACAGTGGTGTGTGGTGTTAAAGGGGATGTCTCATGAAAGCATGTGGGGTTATGCACTTCTGTATGGCCATATTAATGCACTTTGTAATATACATCGTGCATTAATTATGAGCCATACAGAAGTTATTCACTTACCTGTTCCGTTGATGGCATCCTCGTCTCCATGGATCCATCTAAAATCGCCTCTTCTGGCGATTTTAGACGCGCTTGCGCTGTGCGGTCTTCTCCCTTCTGAATGGGGCCGCTCGTGCGGGAGAGCTGCTCCTCGTAGCTCCGCCCCGTCACGTGTGCCAATTCCAGCCAATCAGGAGGCTGGAATCGGCAATGGACCTCACAGTGAAGATCCCGGCGGCCATCTTACTAAGGTAAGTAAGAAGAAGGAAGAAGTCGCCGCAGCGCGGGGATTCGGGTAAGTACTACCCGTTTTTTTTTTTAACACATGCATCGGGTTTGTCTCGCGCCGAACGGGGGGCCTATTGAATAAAAAAAAACCTGTTTCGGCGTGAGACAACCCCTTTAAGGTCAGAAAGATCAGGAAAAGAACTAAAGAGAGCTTGTGTTGGTGGAAGGAATTCACTGGTGATTTCTGTTCCATACCATCTTCTTCTGCCTTTTTTAAAATCATCATCATCCAGTTACCATCATTATCTGCCCCTTTCATGTAATGGTGTGTTCCTAGTTTGTTTTAGTGTTTTCTATTGTGTTGATAAGTGCTTCATGTCTATATTTCTTGTGACAGTCCAGTTGTCATACTCTGTATTGTAAGTCATGGATGTATCTGAGTACTGGAACACACCACTAGAACCCAGGAAAGGTGACTGCTAAAGGTGAAGTCGAGTTCAGCCATTTAGTGTGCAGCCGGCATCATTACAAAAACACAATCGCATATCAGGAATATTGCAGTAACATCACAAAGTTCTACTTGTTCTTTGAGCAAAAACTTTGACACTTTGGAAAATAGACTTCTCTGTTATTTAATTTTTGTCTAGAACTTTCTCAGTCACAGGACAGAGCATCACTGTGACATTGGTGAAGGCTCGGACGTCTCCCTAAAGGATGCTCAGACACGCCACTGACAGTTACTGAGGTGCTGAAGCTTTACTGTGACCTAAAAGAGCTTAATGGAGAACTTCAGGGTCAGACATTCTTTTGCTTTGTGCATGCTTATTGTTTCCTTGTCACTTCTCTGTTACCTGGGACAGCGCACTGCAGTGTGTGCAGAATCTAAAAGACCAATGTTCAAAAGAGACATTCTTAGATAATAGCCCATTTCCATTCACTATCTGTAAAGCATTACCAATGGCTCACTAGTTAGAGATGAGAGAACTAAGACTAATTCCCTATTACATTAATGTATTTTTTTTCAGTTTAAGAGATCAAATTTCTGTGCATAGCAATCCAGCCTTGGTTCTTTATTTTACATGGATGGACTTTTTTATATTGGCTTCGTATCAATAGAGAACAAAGTTCTTAACCGCACACACAAACAACAAAGAGTTACACGAAATAGACCCGTGCAAAGCTGCGTAATTCTGCTAGTATATTATAAAAGTGCCCAGTATGTAATAACATCACCGTTATCTATGGAGAAGGCTTCGGGAGATGCAGTGGAGCATTACAATTTACGGGAGAAATTAGTCCTTGATAGGAAATCTATTGCTGTTCTGTGACAGCTGAGCCTCCATCTGTGTCCGATGTGAATGCTATCCATTAACGAGGTGATTGGAGAAGTATATTTAGAAGCTGAGAAGCACCCAACTTATAGCACAATTATACGGTAGTTCTCATTTGTGGATTCATGACTGTGGTCCTATGAGCTGCTGAATGACCTTTTAGTAAGGCAATCGTCACATATTTGTGGATAATAAGATGTTGCTGATGGTAAAGGCTCAGGGACGACTGGTCGGTGTAGTGGAGCACTTTATTCTATTAGGTCTAATGAGCGCACCTTATACTCAGTCTATGGTATACACAGTTATTATCCATACAGGTGACGCTCCTCTGGAATGTCTTGTTCTACTTTGTGTGTCTTCAGGCATAATGTCAGTGATTATTTCCATCCAACTTGTTGCTGGTCTCCTTTACCTCCTCTTCTTTCCCCTTTATCTCTTCTGAGCATAATTGTCTGCTGCAATGAACCAAAGTCTTCCCATAGAAGTTTTCACCATTAGTACTTCCAGAGTGGAAGCAAAGCTAAGAACGAAGAGGCTTAAAGGGATTCTCCAATGCTAAAGATTGATGACCTGTCCTCAGAATAAATGATCAATAGCTGATCCTGAGCGGGCGGGAGGAGAAAGACTATTCCATGCAACCGCCTCAATGGTAATGAACTTTCAGGTGTAAAGTAATCCTATTGTTATTAGCATATCTGTCCCCACCCCTGCCAATATAACCAGGGCTAACGGGTAAAACAAGTTTGAATTTTGTTGTAAGAACTGTTCTGGTTGTCTGCAATGAACCAGTTTTCAAATTTACCACGTTGCTTCTCAGCCTGTGTATGAAATGTTTTACCGGACACTCTGGTGCACCCCTTGTAGAAGAACCCTTTTCCTAACCTGACCTCAAGTGGATCTGGTGTGGCCCATACTCAGGCCTGATTTATACATGATAGTGACCCCCATTGAGGATGAAAGACCTACACCACCTGCCATAGGTGAGCCCGCGCATGGGGCAGTTGATCTAACCCGATTCAGCAAAACTGAGGCCATGGAGCTGCCTATCACCGTCTTCCCAACAGAGGCAGGAAAGGTGAAAGAGACTGGGGGCTTGTTGTTGGATCAAAAATGAGAGCAAATGGAGTTATGGGCAGGAGAAACGTAAGAGCGTCATAAGAGTAAGGGTGATGGAAGCCCTGACCATGTTTAACAACAGGGATGCGATCTTAATTTCTGTGTGCTGGTTAACTTTTTAAATATTTTAGTACAGGAGGTCACCAAGACTCATCTTATGTATAAAATGCAAAATCTGCTTGTTTTGTTGCGTCGTATACAAATCCACAGTTCTGGTCCAATTTGAGTGACATTTTGCATGAGCATTTAGCATCAGGTGACGAATAATGACATGATTCAAAGCTGAAAACGCACCGACTTTCCCTGTAATTTTTGTTGCCAATAGCAACCAATCAGAGTTGTAACTTGAAGCTTCTGGGCCCCAATGCAAAATTTGTAACAGGGTCCCCAATTGTAATGCTTTATTCATAGTCCTGGGCTCCCTATATGGAGAGGAGAGGCCTCATGGGCCCCCTAAGGCTCCTGGGCCTAGGTACAACCGAATCCCCTGCATCCCCTATAGTTACGCCCCTGCAACCAATCACAGCTCAGCTTTCATTTCGTACACAGCTGAGCTAAAATGAAAGCTGCGCTGTGATTGGTTGCTATGTGCAACACAGATTTTTTTTTGGACAGCTAAAAGAAATACTACTGAAGTCTTTTCAGACTCCCCAAGTCAGAATCAGTCAAGTGAGTATCCCGAAGCAGGGCAATGTTTTCTTGGAGGTGTTTAAGATGTCACCAGACCTTGCCACCCTTGTGAGGAGATCTGAGACCCTTAACATTCTAGGAAATTTTAAGCATAAAGGAAATGTTGCAGTATGGCCCTGTGTGTCTCCTGAAGTCTCACAGTATTGCAGATTAATTCTTGAAATCTATATATCTCACAATTACCTTACGAGGTTGAGTTGGTTTCTGAACATCTGTGGGTGTGACTGTTCTTGCAGGCCCCAGACGGGGCACTCTTTCCACCTTGCAAAGCATAGCAAAGCCCAGGAGCTTAGTCAGCTCTGATTCACAGAAGGAGCCCAAGTCTCTCTGAGGGACACGTTCAGCTATCCCCAGAATCCTCAAGTTGTTCTGGTGGGACTGCTTCTAAGATCTTCCATTCTGTACTATAGGTGCTTGCTTTGATCAGTTGGGAAGGCAGGTTGTCTCTTTCATCTTCCAAACACGGCACCCGCTGCTCAAGTTCGTCTAAGAAGGAGACAGCCTGGAGTTGTTGCAGTGAGGTCGAGACCATCACCATTAGAGTTTTGTGCAGATTCTGTGACAGCCTTTCTGGCGAACTCCACAGCAAGTTTCTGATAGTCCAAGTGAGCCAATATTGCAGCCTGCAGGCTCTGGAAGCCCCACAGTGTGTCCTGGAATAGGTGCCATGTCTTCTGCAGTGGCTGTTGCCCGCACTCACATTGTTTTTTGAGGCTTTGCCTATTGTGAGAGCATAGTGATTAGAGATGAGCGAGCCTACTCAGTAAGGCAGTTACTCGAGTGAGCATCGCTCTTCTCGAGTAACTGCTTTGTGATACAAGCAGGCTCTGGTGGGCTGCGGGGAGGAGCGGAGCAGAGTGGGAGGAAGAGTGAGAGAGATCAAGGTCGACAATTGAGCGAAATCATATGCAGATATATTCACCGAAGAAGAAAATTCATTAAAATTACTAACTTTATTGATTTTCGCTTAAAAATCAAAATTCTGGACAGACTGAAATATATATTTAAAGTGAGGTGGGAATCTGGTTAATGGATGGGAGCCAGATATCCTTACATCCCAAAACCCATTCTTTGTGATCGTACTATCATTAAGGGTACCACATATCAACCCGCCCAGAGTGGGTATTGGTGCAACATGTAGAACGACCCTTAACCATTATTTTACAGTAAAATCACTAGATTGGGAAGGTAAATCCTTTTTAATTGGTCTGGAAGCCTCCTATTTAGCTTTACAGACTGATGGTACTTAATTAGAGATGAGCGAACCTACTCGGCCACACCCCTTTTTCGACCGAGCGCCGCGATTTTCGAGTACTTCCGTACTCGGGCAAAAAAATTCGGGGGGCACCGTGGGTGAGTGGGGGGTTGCAGCGGGGAGTGGGGGGGAGAGGGAGAGAGAGAGGGCTCCCCCCTGTTCCCCGCTGCTACCCCCCCCCACTCCGCCACACCTCCCCCCACCCCCCGGCGCCCCCCGAATCTTTTCATCCGAGTACGGAAGTACTCGAAAATCGCGGTGCTCAATCGAGTAATTACTCGAAACGAGTATATTCGCTCATCTCTATACTTAATCCATGAGGTCAAAAAGTAAGCAGCGTTTCTTTTACTTTCATATCTTTCAACACTGTCCTCCAATATCAGATACACTTCGATTTAAATCTCTGTATTATTTAGTTAATCCCTTATTTATAATTAATAACCGGGGAACCGGCTGTTCAAATTAGCCCCTCTACATCCACAAATTGATTCTAATAGACTCCGAGAACCAGTATGACTTAAGGCAGAACAGCAAGGGAGTGCGAGTATGCTAACTGATATATGAAACACACTCTGTTGTTCCCCAGTCACTTTAGATTACCTCTGGTTCACAGATACAAAAAGTGGAGAGGAAGGGGTTAAATTTAATCCAGATCATCAAAACAGGCACATGTGTAGTCCCAATTTGGCTCTACACTTAGTGCCTTTATCACTATAGCATTGTGTTTGCACAATGTCAGTTTTGCAGGCCCAGCATTGAAAGGGTTAACATCCACCTGTGTACCTGAGTGTTATAGAAGTCGGTGCACTAATAGCAGTTTGCCTTCTCAGATCCCCGTGCTGAACAATCCCTTTCCCACAATTAGATACAAGGAAGGTAGGGATATAGTGTTTCATAAGCCACCTAGTTCACTAAATGCGGATTCTGGCTGGCTATTCTGGCGCTATTTGCCGTGATGATTTGCTGGCTATCTGGGCACTGTTGTAGCCATCCCATGGAAGGTATCGGGCGGCCGGCTGACGCTGCACTAACTAACTATATGGATAGTACTGACTCACTAATCTGCATCGACACGTTTCTAGAGTCTGTATAAAGCAGACTGTGTCATCAAGATGGAATCGAGGGTAAGCGGGAGCGGCCATGATGACTGGGGGCTTTCCCAATAGTGAGTGCTGTGCTTATATGTGAACACACCAGTCTAGCCAACGACATGAGGGAGGGTCATAACAACAATCCAAATGTCTTGCAATTTCAGGGCATAGAATTAATAAGGCGCAATGGAAGAAGGGGAGACATTGTATGCGGATTTAAAGGTTACAAAACCCGCTCCCCAAAAGGCCTGAATGAACAAGTCTCATATACATCATTCATCTGATAAGTCTCTATAGGGATGAAATGATGAAATGGACACTGTATGGATAGAAGGTATAATACATCACAATATCCCTTACTATGCTCTGTAAAGAGAAGGAGGCAGAATGGGTAGAATTGTGTATTTGATATAATGCCAACTTTGACCAGATAAATTAAATAAATACACAGGATTCTATGCCTCTGCATTTACTAACTGAAACAATCCCTTTAAGGTACTAGCGCCCCCTCTAAAATAACCATATAATGATCCTGATAATGCAAGTCACCACACCATCCCCTTTAACATCCTCTGAAATGAGATATTGTGCTAGAATATATGTGTTAGAGCACAGCATTATAAATGTTAGGAGGGAGCTGTCCAGTGCTGATATCTGCACTGAAACCCTGCTGTAGCATATCGCACAAGCAGAGGAGCTGTCCAGTGCTGAACCTTGATCACCGGACACACTCACCTAAGACATATCATGAGAAAGCAAGGGGGAAGTCCCAGATGACGACTATGGCCTGGGATTGGTGGAGAGGGGAGTAATCGGAAAATGAGGGAAGGAGGGGCTTGTCTCACTATTGGAAAAGCTGCTAGCCATCACGGAGAGAACAGCGGGTGGTCTGTTCTCTAAATACATCACTATTGTTCTCCAGTGGGATAGCTGCTGAAAGAATGTTATCAGCGCTGCCCATGGAGAATTCAGTGATGGACAAAAAGTGCATGGTAAGTGATGGGCACACATTTACAAGTAATGATTATCGCTCAAAAGATGGCTTTTTAGCTAATTTTGAGTGGTAATTGTTGTGTGTAAAAGAGCCATAACTTTCAACATCCCACTGAAAGTGCTTTTATCTCTCAATGTGTTTACTGATATTTAGATAGACCTGCCTCGCTTATTACTCATCTCTTACCGGGTCTCTCGGACTGTGAGTCTCTGGTCTCATGATGTGGGTCCGCTGCAGGTTTACCACGCTGGAATATCACCTGCAAATCTTGTGAATATCAGCAGCGGTAAAAACCTCACCAAATGGCACAGTAATTGTTACAGATTTTATTGCAGAAATGCTACAGATCTACCGCAGATTTCACCATCCACCTAGCGAAGGAGTTGCAAATAAGAGAGATGGAATAACTCCTACTGTACACTGATGAAGGGCAAACACCCTGAAACAGCTGTCTGTACATGGAGTCTGGCTTTGCTTTTAATTCCCGGTCATTGTTACAAGGCTTGTATGAAAAGTCTGTCTTTGGCGTGAAGGACTGCTGCCTTCCAATAGGTGGCACTGTGGAGGTTTTATTCCATCTCCCTTATTTGAGAATACATTACAAAGATTACACGGGGGAACCCTCTGTATGAGTGCACAACATAAGATTTCCTTCTGCATTATACTATTTTACAAACTAATCAGAAGAGTATTTGGGTTCATGTATAATAATAAGAAATTAGGATTTCCTAAATGGCTAGATTTCATCTCCACCATTTAAATCCTTAAAGGGGTTGTTCACATCTAATTATTGGAGTAGGCGAAGTTCCATTGAAGTGAATTGGATCAGCCGGCAGTACCACTCAGGGCCACTGCGCAAAATATGGGGCTTTTGGTAACACAGCATCTCTGTATATTAGAACGACAACTGATTTGTGGGGCTCCAGAGGATGCAGGAGGTCATCAATAGTTAAAAGTGGGACAACCCTGTTAAGTTTCCTTTTTTATATCAAAGATGTAAACCATTTTTTTAGTTTTTCCATATCAGCATGAGTTTATTAGGTCTTTAACCTATATCTGTCATCTTGGGGCATTAGTCTTTAATCAGTATTACATATTGATGGTGCAAATGCAAAGAAATCCACACAGTAGCCATATAACGGTGGATAGCAGCTCTGCACAAGCACACTACAGACTGTATAGTACAGCTATATCTATTGATCGCGGGTGACTTCCTCTCGGAATGGAGTTGTTTACTTTCCCTTTTCTTTCCTATACGTCCAGACCAACATGATGACTTCTCTCAGCTACAATTCGTCTCTGTAGAATATGCCATACAAACATCTTTCCAGAACCCTCCCTATATTTTCCACACCTCTCTATAATCTCTCCATATATTGTGCTCAAGATAATTAAGGCCCACACAGTGAGTGCCTCATTTACTGTCTTTCATACAATAAAAGTGCTCACTTTAATGCCCCCACTCAGTAATTATGCTGCCCTTTATGCCCCAGTAAGCAATATTGCTCTTTGTTTTCCACACATTAATAATAATGCTGCCTCTTATGCCCCACCACCAATAATGAGCCCTCAAGCCCAACCAGTAATAATGCTCTCCCTTATGCCCCTATCACTAATAATTCTCCCCCATATACCCCCATTTACTAGTAAGGCACCAACTTGTGCTGTCATTACCACAAAACTACATGTATAGTTTGGGCAGATGGGTGAGTTAAGGTGGCTTTTACATGGGATGAGTGTTGGGCACATAACCACTTGACAGTCATCCCAAGACTTATTGCTACTATATTTTCACACAGGAACACTAGCCATTCAGTGAATGGAGGTGGAGCGCATCAGAGATCTCTTCTGGTAGTCTGTCTCCATTCACTGTGAAGAGGCAGTCCTTTAAGGATGTACGACTGCCTGTTTAAATGCATCATATTTTAAGAAATTTGGCATAAATCATTAAAACTATCCCCTTTACTTAGATTGGCATTAGATATACCTGTCTTGGTAAATGTGGGCCATTGTTTGCTAATACCAGCCTTCGCTGAGTGGCGTTCCCTTCCAAGCCCTGTTATGGGGCCGCCACGGCTTCTTGTTGCACCTGTGAACGACACCTCTTTATTATGTTTCCTGTTTTTGTACGAGACCCCATGTGTCTTCTGTACTCGGTTGTTCTTGTCGCAGTCTTCAGTCTCTTCCAGGTAGTCTGTTGTGTAGACATGAGGACATGGACAATGTTAGCGCCCCCATCAGAGACTGAACCCCATAACACATGTAATGTGGAGATATATGTTCTCTGCACTCTCTATATGGAGACCCCTGTAGTTCCTGCCCCACAGCAGCTGCCACCATGTCTTTGGGAGATGATGCACTTTATTAGATTTTTCTAGAATATTGGGCGGCAGTGATCAGTCTCATTATGGCTGCCGTATAAGAAGAAATCCAGACTAAACACAAACACAGCCATGTAGATTATAGAATTTTTTATTTATTAGAATAGCAATAAGCAACATTGTAATGAAATATTACTGGCCCTTTAATAAATTACCCAATGATCACAGTGACCCTCAGGTCGGTCTGGTAGAGACCACTGAACTTGTTGCCATCCTTCTAACCAGTCCATCATTATCCGGAGATGAGAGCCACCGGACCCAAAGATCCAGAGGAAGGCGAACCCCCCAGAGAGTTCTACCTCAGGGGGGCAAAAAATTCCTTCCTGACCCCAGATGTGGCGATCGGCTATCACCCTGGATGGAATCCGTCCTGCTGCATATTGCTGTATAGATGTCTGTAGTTGATGTTGTAAAGACAAATACAACCTGCTCCAAAGAGCTTACAATCTTATTTATAACAGATGTCCTGCTACTAAAGGTGCTCGCTGCATATACACCTTAGATAGCGGAATAAGCTGCTGCCAGATAGCTTCTGACAGTGGCTTATGTTCTGCTGAAGCAAAGGATCAGGCATGCTGAAAACCAATATGCCCAATCCCTGGACATCTGCCATTGGGGGACAGTCAGGTACCTGCCACACACATTACACAGCTGCCATCATCACAGATTTGCAAAACTAAGGCTTCCAGTAAAATGTTATCGCACATCCCCCATTAACTCCCTCAGACTACTGTAATGCTGCGATAAATCAGCTTACAGACTAGTTTAAATGCTGCCATCAGCCAGTCAACAGTCCAAAGTCAGGAGAGCACAGCCACTCTGCAGGCCAGTGTCATCACAAGCTCTGCCAGTCCGCAGGCCAGCATCATCACAAGCTCTGCCAGTCCGCAGGCCAGCGTCATCACAAGCTCTGCCAGTCCGCAGGCCAGCAATATCACAAGCTCTGCCTGTCCGCAGGCCAGTGTCATCACAAGCTCTGCCAGTCCACAGGCCAGCATCATCACAAGCTCTGCCAGTCCACAGGCCAGCATCATTAGTAACTCTGCCAGTCCGCAGGCCAGCGTCATCATGCCCTCTGCCAGTCCACAGGCTAATGTCATCACGCGCTCTGCCAGTCCGCAGGTGAGCGTCATCATGTGCTCTGCCAGTCCACAGGCCAGCATCATCAGCAACTCTGCCAGTCCGCAGATGAGCGTCATCACGCCCTCTGCCAGTCCTCAGGCCAGTGCCATCACACGCTCTGCCAGTCCACAGCCCAGCATTAGGCCGCACTTGGCCAGTACATATTTTTAAAATGCTTCAATTAAAATTGCAATAATACCTTAAAGGGGTTTCTTGGGTGCTACACTTCCCCATCCCACACTACACCTCCCTTTCCTCCACTACACCTCCCCATCCCCCGTTACACTTCCCCTTCCCATGCTACACCTCTCCATTACCCACTACACCTCCCCATCCCACACTACACATCCCTGTCCTCCACTATACCTCCTCATCCCCGTTACACCTCCCCTTCCCACGCTACACCTCCCCATCCCACGCTACACCTCTACATCACCCACTACACCTTCCCATCCTGTGCTACACCTCCCCGTCAGTCTACAGTCTAGTGTAATGCCGCGCTCAGCCAGTCCCCAGTCCAGCATGCTGCCTATTGTGACTAGTTAGGTCACCCCTGTGAGGCTGCGTCACACATGGCGTATTTTGTGCGGTTTGGAGATGCAAAATACATAGAGCCTGATTTATCAAAAGCATCCAATACTAAGACTGCCCTTGTTGCCCATAGCAACTAATCTTAGTGCAGCTTTCATTCCACTAGAACAGTTTAAGAAATGAGAGCTGCGCTATGATTGGTTGCTACGGGCAATACGGACAGGCTCCTGTTAGATTGTTTTGATAAATTAGGCCCACAATGCCAGAAATGTCTTTCCTTAGGGTGACTACCCACTACAGTTTTTTTTTCACTGCGAAATTCGCAGCGTTTTTTTTTCTGCAGGGGTCTATGGGACTTGTAATGTTAAAATCGTGATCGTGCAAAATCGCAATTTTGCAGTGAATTGCAATTTTGCACGATCGCGATTTTAACATTACAAGTCCCATAGACCCCTGCAGGAAAAAAAAACCGCTGCGATTTTCGCAGTGAAAAAAAAACTGTAGTGGGTAGTCACCCTTATAAAGAATCGTTCTGACAATCACAGCAGGTAAGACATCATACAGCGGTCTAAGCTGAGATTTTTGGGGCAAATGGTTCTGAACTTCACCCCCTGCAGCTATACCATGTATGACCGAGGTCTCAGCACTCAATGAGGAGCTACATGCAGCTGTCCTCCTCAAGACTTCAAGCTCAAGTGACACAAAACGGCTCTGGTTAGAACTTTGGACATTCTGACCCAGTTGTGATGTCACGGGATGCCTGTGATGTCATCATAACTGCCGCTGATGTTCTGGGTATCCAAATTAAAGCATTAAGGGAGAGTTCAGTTAATTATCCTCATTAGAGATGAGCGAGCATACTTGTCCGAGCTTGATACTCGTTCGAGTATTAGGGTGTTCGAGATGCTCGTTACTCGTAACGAGTACCACGTGATGTTCGAGTTACTTTCACTTTCTTCCCTGAGAAATTTGCGCACTTTTCTGGCTAATAGAAAGACAGGGAAGGCATTACAACTTCCTCCTGCAACGTTCAAGCCCTATACCACCCCCCTGCAGTGAGTGGCTGGCGAGATTAGGTGTCACCCGAGTATTGAAATCTGCCCCTCCCGCGGCTCGCCTCAGATGCATTCTGAGATTAGTTCAGGGAAAGTGGTATCATGTTGGAGCTGCTATAGGGAGAGTGTTAGGAGTATTTTAGGTTTCAAGAACCCCAACGGTCCTTCTTAAGGCCATAAATCTTCTCTGTATGCGCTCAATGGGGCCGGCGGCAGCAGCGCCGACCCCATTGAGAACATATAGAAGACAAATCCTTCTTCTCTGCCACAGCTGTAACAGCTGTGGCAGAGAAGAACGATGTTTGCCCATTGAATTCAATGGAGCCAGCAATACAGCAGGTTCCACTGAAAGCAATGGTCTGCCGGCGTGCGCGGGGATGAATTGTCGGGAAGGGGTTAAATATATAAGCCGTTCCCTGCAATTCATCCAGAAATGTGTTACAATAAAAATATATACCGGCGTATAAGGCGACGGGGCGTATAAGACGACCCCCCAACTGTCACCTTATACGCCGGCAATACAGTGGAGCAAAGAATAGAAATCATTACTTACTTCTTCTGACGTTCTGCGGCGCTCCTGCAGGCTGTCACTCCCTCCTGGTGTTCTGCGGCGCTCCTGCAGGCTGTTGCTCCCTCCTGGTTCCCGGCAGAGCATTGATTTCTCTACGAAGGGCTTTAAATCCCCGCCTCCAGAAACACACGTGCCTTCAGCCAATCACAGCCAATGACAAGGATGTCATTGAATGGCTGTGATTGGCTGTGTTTCTGGAGGCGGGGATTTCAAGCCCTGCGTCCAGAAAGCAATACTCTGCTGGGGACCAGGAGGGAGCAACAGCCTGCAGGAGCGCCGCAGAACGTCAGAAGAAGTGAGTAATGATTTTTATTCTTTGCTCCGCTGTATTGCCGGCGTATAAGGTGACAGTTGGGGGGGTCGTCTTATACGCCCCGTCGCCTTATACGCCGGTATATATTTTTATTGTAACACATTTCTGGATGAATTGCAGGGAAGGGCTTATATATTTAACCCCTTCCCAACAATTCATCCCGCGATCGCCGGCAGCCCATTGCTTTCAGTGGAACCTGCTGTATTGCCGCTCCATTGAATTCAATGGGCAAACATCGTTCTTCTCTGCCACAGCTGTTACAGCTATGGCAGAGGAGAACGATCTTTACGCTGACAGTGGGGGGGGGGGCAAGATAGCTCTTGCCGCTATTGTGGCTTAATAGTGGGACCTGGGAACTTGAGATGCAGCCCACCATGTAGCCCCTCACCTGCCCTATTCGTTGCTGTGTCGTTCCCATCACTTTTTTGAATTGCCCAGATTTTCACACATGAAAACCTTAGCGAGCATCGGCGATATACAAAAATGCTCGGGTCGCCCATTGACTTCAATGGGGTTCGTTACTCGAAACGAACCCTCGAGCATTGCGAAAATTTCGTCCCGAGTAACGAGTACCCGAGCATTTTGGTGCTCGCTCATCTCTAATCCTCATTGTAATTTACAATAATGTTGGAGGATTTAGGTTTCTATCTTCATTTATGCTTATAGAAGCCAATTAGAAGTATTTTTTCAGGTTTTATTTTGAATGTAAATGTATTTTATGCATTTCCCGTACCGTTGCGATTTTTCATGCTCCCATAGACTTTCATGGGCAATTTCGGTCTGTAAATTCGCATTTTTTTTTTTTATCGCAAGAGGCAATAGGACTTTTTAATGTTGAAATTGCAACGCAAGTTTGTGGCGTTGCGATGCACTAAAACGGAGGCTCCATAGGGAAACATGATTTACAATGCTTTCCTTCCCATCTGCAATGTTTTCACTGATGCGATGTTGAGAGAGCAAAAACTCTTGACATGCCCTATCTTTCTGTGATGTGCGATTTTATTTTTATTTATTTCCCATGTTTCCCTAAGTTAGCCTCCTTTTTATCGCATTGCAAACGCGCGTTGCGATTTTAACTCAGTGTATAGCATAACAATCTATAATAGCTGTTCTACTATATCTACTGATGACCAAGATCTAGACCCACGGCTTCTCTTCCGACTATAGCCTTATGAGGGAACATCGCTGCTGGCGGCAGATAGTATGACCAGACTGCATCCTGAATTATTCTGTGTGTTCCTCTAGGCTGCAGTCATGCTGGTATTTTTGCCTGATATCTTGGAGAAAAAAAAACAGTCCGCCCCTCCACATAACAAACACAACGTGCGTTCCACTTCCGAAAATCTTTTCAACCTAAAATACAATTTTTGATAAAGGTGCCCTGGTGAATAGCTCAATCAGCGCTGCGAGGAAGGAGCGCAGCATCCGGCCCAGTGACTTTCAATTTCCTTATCAGATGAAAGATAAATATTCTTAAGAATTCAATTGAGCACTCCAGCCTCTCAGGCGGTGTGCAAGATGGTTAGGGGAAAAGTTTGCAAAAAAGCCGATATTTCCCATTAATATATACAAGATATGAGAGCAAAACACTTCCTTCAAGTAAAACAAATATCTGTACCAATAGTAATGTTATTGATAAAAGCTAGAGATGAGCGAACACCAAAATGTTCGGGTGTTCGTTATTCGGAGCGAACTTCCCGTGATGCTCGAGGGTTCGTTTCGAACAACGAACCCCATTGAAGTCAATGGGCGACCAGAACATTTTTGTATTTCGCCGATGCTCGCTAAGGTTTTCATGTGTGAAAATCTGGGCAATTCAGGAAAGTGATGGGAATGACACAGTGACGGATAGGGCAGGCGAGGGGCTACATGGTGGGCTGCATCTCAAGTTCACAGGTCCCACTATTAAGCCACAATAGCGGCAAGAGTGCCCCCCCCCCCACTGTCAGCATAAAGATCGTCCTCCTCTGGCACAGCTGTAACAGCTGTAGCAGAGAAGAACGATGTTTGCCCATTGAATTCAATGGAGCGGCAATACAGCAGGTTCCACTGAATGCAATGGGCTGCCGGCGATCGCAGGATGAATGGTCGGAAAGGGGTTAAATATATAACCCCTTTCCTGCAATTCATCCAGAAATGTGTTACACTAAAAATATATACCGGCGTATAAGGCGACGGGGCGTATAAGACGACCCCCCAACTGTCACCTTATACGCCGGTAATACAGTGGAGCAAAGAATAAAAAGCATTACTTACGTTTTTAGATGATCTGCGGCGCTCCTGCAGGCTGTCACTCCCTCCTGGTCCACGGCAGACAAGCTTTCTCTATGAAAGGCTTTAAATCCCTGCCTCCAGGAAGACACGTGCCTTCAGCCAATCACAGCCAATGACAATGATGTCATTGAATGGCTGTGATAGGCTGTGTTTCTGGAGGCGGGGATTTCAAGCCTTGAAATCCCCGCCTCCAGAAACACAGCCAATCACAGCCATTCAATGACATCATTGTCATTGGCTGTGATTGGCTGAAGGCACGTGTGCTTCTGGAGGCAGGGATTTAAAGTCTTTCGTGGAGAAAGCAATACTCTGCCGTGGACCAGGAGGGAGTGACAGCCTGCAGGAGCGCCGCAGATCATCTAAAAACGTAAGTAATGCTTTTTATTCTTTGCTCCACTGTATTACCGGCGTATAAGGTGACAGTTGGGGGGTCGTCTTATACGCCGGTATATATTTTTAGTGTAACACATTTCTGGATGAATTGCAGGAAAGGGGTTATATATTTAACCCCTTTCCGACCATTCATCCTGCGATCGCCGGCAGCCCATTGCATTCAGTGGAACATGCTGTATTGCCGCTCCATTGAATTCAATGGGCAAACATCGTTCTTCTCTGCTACAGCTGTTACAGCTGTGCCAGAGAAGAAGGATTTGTCTTCTATATGTTCTCAATGGGGTCAGCGCTGCTGCCGCTGGCCCCATTGAGCGCATATAGAATGCATCCATAGCGAGCAGCGGGAGGGGCAGATTTCAATACTCGGGTGACACCTTATCTCCCCAGCCACTCACAGCAGGGGGGTGGTATAGGGCTTAAACGTTGCAGGGGGAAGTTGTAATGCCTTCCCTGTCTTTATATTGGCCAAAAAAAAGCGCTAACGTCTCAGGGAAGAAAGTTTAATTTACCAGAACACCGCATGGTGTTCGTTACGAATAACGAACATCCCGAACACCCTAATATTCGCACGAATATCAAGCTCGGACGAACGCGTTCGCTCATCTCTAATAAAAGCTAATTATCAGATATTGCGGTACTGAAAGAATTACAGTTCTGATTGATGTGAGGAATAAGGCACAAAAAACAGTAGCTGCATCCTCCTCCTGCCCCTCCTCCTTGACTATTGTTTACTGCTTTAGGCTAGATAGATTTTTCTGGTCACTGAGGAGGTTTTTGATCAATTATATAGCTGTATGTTCTACTACTGCTAATGCTACAACTAATACTACTGCTACTACTACTACTGCTTATATTACTGATATAAATACTACCACAACTGCCAATACTACTTATACTACTACTTCTGCTACTGCTACTACTACTGCTTCTAATACTACTGATACTATTACTACCAGTACTACAACTACTGCTGCCACTACTACTGCTTTGACTACTAGTACTAGTGCCTCTACTACTACTGATAATACTACTGCTACTACTACTAAGGCAGCGGGTATGCAACGGCTAAGTGGAGCACATCAAAGTAGGGGAGACCATGGGGATTGCAAGATGGTTGTCATGATTGGCTCTGTAATTCCTCCTGACAGTGGCAATAACAGGGCTCTGCTCAGCTGTCGCACAGTGGCACAAATAACATATGAGAGCACGTTTGAAATAGCTTTATGTTTTGTCACGGGTGACGCCAGTACTCCAACCTGAACTCCCAAGTGTAATGATGGCGGAATAACTTGAGAGGAGACCAGTAGATTGAATTAGTAAACTGGGAGCATGCAGTTTTACTGAAGCTTGATTGTAATAACAGATGGGTAGGCAGCGTTACACAGACACAGCGGAGTCCAAAATAATGCAGTGAATTGACACGATGAAAACAGTAGATTGATAAGCTGTTTTCCACTTAACTTCAACTCTCTCTCTAATTATAGAGGATACTCAGTAATAATTTCCCCAGTTGTTATTAGCTGAAGGGTTTACTGGAAGTGTAGTCTGAAGAAACAAAATGCAAGTGGCAATGGCCGCTGAACTAATCCTGGCTTTGAATTCACCGAGTAGTTTGACTCACTGTTAGGTGGGACCGATGACCGCCAACTCTTTCCTCCTGGCTGCTGGAAGAACAAGGGAGTGGAAAGGGACCTTGCTACTCTTGCTGGACTGCTGAGTCACTGCATGCATGGCTGGACAGCTAACACTTCTTTTCTCCAACCACGTCTCTGCTGCCTTTCCTCTACGCCGACTCCTACCAACTCTCAAACTCCTGCGACACTTCCTCTCTCCTTCCCTCTGCATAAGGACTCATGTTAGTGTTTTCCCACTCTCGATTCTACAGCCAATCAGTGGGGGCATGACATATAGCCAATAGGCAACCAGCTATTGCTAGGCCTAAGCTCTCAGCTTAGGAAAGGGGAGAAACAGGGTTTCTCTAGCGCACTGCACCTTCTATGCCTTAAAGGGGTTGTCCCGCAGAAGCAAGTGCAGTTATGCACTTCTGTATGGCCATAATAATGCACTTTGTAATATACATCGTTCATTAAATATTGGCCATACAGAAGTTATACACTTACCCCCTCACGGTGCTGGCGTCCCCGTCTCCATGGCGATGACCAAACTTCTCCTCTGGTTGCCGCAACAGTCGCGCTTGCGCAGAGAGGAATCCTCTTCTGGAGGGCCCGGGCTCACGAGCTGCGCCCTGGCTCCTCCCTCTTCTCAGCGTCATCGCGTAGCTCCGCCCCCGTCACATGGTGCCGATCAGCCAATGAGGTGGCTGGAATCGGCAGTGGAGAGCAGACCACAGAAGAACATCCACGGTGCACCATGGGAGAAGACCAGTGGCAGCCATCTTGGAAAGAAGATTTTTTAAAGTTGCTGAACAGGAATTCAGGTAAAGGAATTTTTTTTTTAATAACACTTGGCAGCAGTATTCCTTTACAGGTCCTGGGGGACTGGGCAAAAAAAAAAATTTCTCTTTAGGCGTGGGACAACCCCTTTAAGCCTCATGTTCACTAATCATTCAATAATTGAATTGCGGAATATGTGTGGGTCACCCACACGAATGATCCGCAGTTCAATATGCTCACAGACTATAATTGGGTATCCGCAGATAATTGGGTATCCGCAGGGGAAGCAACACAGCATGCTCCATTTTTCTGCAGATCCCGCAGGGATGGCTTCCGTTGAAGTCAATAGAAGCCATCCAGCCCACAGCATGCCTGCAGCTGACACTGTGGACGTGCCACGGATCAGTGGGAAAGCAGGAGATTCAAAAACAGAAAAAAGGCAGGCGGCGTGCTGAGTGCATCCACAGAAGAAAGAAGATCTGCTGTTACTACTACTGCTTCTACTAGTAGTAGTACTGCTTTTACTACTACTGCTACTTTTGCTATTGCTTCTACTACTATTGATAGTACTACAACTGCTGCTAATACTGCCAATACTACCACTACTGATACTACTACTGCATCTGCTTCTACTACTTTGCTGCTGCCACTGCTTCAACTACTACTACTACAACTGGTGTTGCTACTACTAGTACTACTGCTTCTACTACTGCTGATACTACTACTTTTACTACAATTGCTGCTGCTACTACTGCTTCTACTACTAGTACTACTACTTCTAGTTCTACTGATACTACCGTTCTACTACTACTACTTCTGCTACTACTGCAACTGCTGTTACTACTATTACAGCTGCTACTACTACTAGTACTACAACTGCCTCTACTACTACTGCTTCTATGACTATTACTTCTGCTATTGCTTCTACTACTACTACTGATACTACTACTACAACTGCTGCTGCTAATATTACTGCTACTGCTAATACTACCACTGCTGATACTCTTACATCTGCTTCTACTACTGCTGATACTACTATTAGCACTACAACTGCCTCTACTAGTAATACTACTGCTCCTATGACCACTGCTACTTCTGCTATTGCTTCTACTACTACTACTGATACTACTACTACAACTGCTGCTGCTACTATTACTGCTACTGTTAATATTACCACTGCTGATACTCTTACATCTGCTTCTACTACTGCTGATACTACTACTAGCACTACAACTGCCTCTACTAGTAATACTACTGCTTCTATGACCACTGTTTCGTCTGCAATTGCTTCTACTACTACTGTTGCTACTACTACTACAACTGTTGCTTCTACTACTGCTGCTAATACTATGTCTGCTTCTACTACCTCTGCTGCTACTACCACTTCTACTACTACTACTGCTAATACTATCGCTACTACTACTACTTCTGCTACTGCTGCAACTGCTGCTACTACTACTGCTTTTACTACTGCTGATCCTACTACTAGTACTACAACTGCCTCTACTACTACTGCTTCTACTAGTAGTACTACTGCTTCTACGACCACTGCTACTTCTGCTATTGCTTCTATTACTATTAATACTACTGATACTACTACTACAACTGCTGCTACCACTGTTACTACTTCTACTACTATCACTGCTTCTACTACTACTGATAATACTACTGCTACTACTACTGCTAATAGTATTGCTGCTACGCTACTGCAACTGCTGCTACTACTGCAACTGCTGCTACTACTACTACTGCTACTACTTCTGCTACTACTGCAACTGCTGCTACTACAGCTGCTACTACTATTGCTTCTATTACTGCTCATAATACTACTAGTAATACAACTGCCTCTACTACTACTGCTTCTACTAGTAGTACTACTGCTTCTACAACCACTGCTACTTCTGCTATTGCTTCTACTACTACTGCTGCTACTACTACTATCACTGCTAATACTACTTACATTACCACTACTGATACTACTACATCTGCTGCTACTACTGCTGCTGCTAAAACTACTGCTGTTTCTTTTACTGCTACTACTGCTACTACTACAACTGCTGCTACTACAGCTGCTACTACTATTGCTTTTACTACTGCTGATAATACTACTAGTACTACAACTGCCTCTACTACTACTGCTTCTACTAGTAGTACTACTGCTCCTACAACCACTGCTACTTCTGCTATTGCTTCTACTACTACTGCTGCTACTACTACTACCACTGCTAATACTGCTAACATTACCACTACTGATACTACTGCATCTGCTGCTATTACCGCTGCTAAAACTACTGCTGCTTCTTTTACTACTACTACTGCTACTACTACAACTGCCGCTACTACTATTACTGCTTCTAATATTACTACTACTGCTACTACTACTATTGCTTCTCTAGTAGAGATGAGCGAGCACCCAAATGCTCGGGTCCTCGTTATTCGAGTCGAGCTTTTCGTGAAATTCAAGAGCTCTACTCGAGTAACAAACCCCATTAACTACAATGGGAGACTCGAGCATTTTTGTATGGGGCATGTCGGGTGCCGAGCTTTTTTTTTTTTCTCTCACTCCTCTGCCGAGCCAGCCAAAAAATTTGCCATTGACGTGCGCTGCAGCGGGGAGGGGCCAAAACTGAAACATCGCAGCCGAAAGGGCCAAAAAACTGGGGCGGGGTCGAACACGGTGTGATGCTCGCTCGAGTAGCAAGCACCATCGAGTATGCTAATACTCGAACGAGTATCAAGCTCGGAAGAGTACGTTCACTCAACTCTATTCTCTACTACTGCTTCTACTTCTACTGATACTACTACTACTGTTTCTACTACTTTTACAATTGCTGCTGCTACCAGTACTGCTGCCTCTACTATTACTGCTGGTTCTACTACTGTACTACTATAATGCCTGCTGCAGAATGAGATTCTGTTGGAGAGAGCAGAGAAAGAAGCTGCATCACTTTTACAAACCCATAGGAAGCATGGTGTGTTTTTGTGAGAGGGTATATATCAGTTGCTGTCAGCATATACTCTTTGTCAAAAAACAATGCCACCCCTAGAAGAAGTTGTCATGACTTGGTGGACGGTCTACTACTGACCACGCCGACTAATGAAAACCAAAACAAAATCTAAACATAAGATAAGATCTGAGATTAACCCCTTAGAGACCAAGCCTGTTCGCACCTTAATAACTAGGTAATATTTCAGTTATTTTCATCGTTGCATTCCAGGAGCCATACCTTTATAATTTTTCTCTCGAGATAGCCGTTTGAGAGCGGAACCATCTGTATTCTTTAACTGCATCATTTTTTGGTACACATTATTTTTTTAGGTGGATTGTGCAAAAAAATAAATTCTGCTACTTGTTTCTTGGATTTCATTTTTACGGCGTTCCGTGAGTAAAATAAATAATGAGATAACATAATTCTGGGGTCAGCGCGATTCCAGAGATACCAAGTTTATACAGTTTTTTTATGTTTTGCTATTTTTGTACACAAAAAAACACTTTTTCTTTTAATGATTTCCTTTTGTGCTGCAGCGTTCCAAGAGCCGAAGCATTTTTATTTCTCCATTGATGGTAAGGGCTTGTATTTTGCGGGATGAAGTGCAGTCTTAATTTATCCAATTTTTGGGAACAAATAACATTTTGATTGCTTCTTATTTCATTTTTTTCTAGCGGCAAGATTAACGAAATCTGAAATTCCGTTGTTTTTTTATTTTTATTGTTAATGGTATTCACTGAGCGGTATAAATAATATCTAGCCCTGATATGTGATTTATGATGCCCTGCGGCTTTGTTAAACTAAGTAGAAATTATATGTTAAATTAATCCTGCAGGCCAGTACGATTATGTCAATACTAGAGATGAGCGAACGTACTCGTCCGAGCTTGATACTCGTTTGAGTATTAGCGTGTTCGAGATGCTCGTTACTCATAACGAGTACCACGCGATGTTCGGGTTACTTTCACTTTCCTCTCTGAGATGTTAGCGCGCTTTTCTGGCCAATTGAAAGACAGGGAAGGCATTACAACTTCCCCCTGCGACGTTCAAGCCCTATACCACCCCCTTGCAGTGAGTGGCTGGGGAGATCAGGTGTCACCCGAGTATAAAAATCGGCCCCTCCCGCGGCTCGCCTCAGATGCGTTGTGAGATAGCTGAGGGACAGTGCTGTTGGTGCCGGAGCTGCTATAGGGAGAGTGTTAGGAGTTAGTGTAGGCTTCAAGAACCCCAACGGTCCTTCTTAGGGCCACATCTAACTGTGTGCAGTAGTGTGGAGGCTGCTTTTAGCAGTGTTGCACTTTTTTTTTTTTTTGGTATATCGGCCGTGCAGAGCATTGCGCCCTGCAGTAATAGTCCAGGGACAGAAGTGGTGGTTAGGCAGGGAGAGTGTTAGGAGTTAGTGTAGGCTTCAAGAACCCCAACGGTCCTTCTTAGGGCCACATCTAACCGTGTGCAGTAGTGTGGAGGCTGCTTTTAGCAGTGTTGCACTTTTTTTTTTTTTTGGTATATCGGCCGTGCAGAGCATTGCGCCCTGCAGTAATACTCCAGGGATAGAATTGTGTAGGCAGGGCCAGAAGACATATATTATAGATTGAATATACGCAGTGGTCCTTTAGAAAAAAATATTTGAAAAAAATCTATTTGGCCTGCCTGTCACTCTGCTCAGTGTTCTGGGTCCGTGTCTGCTGGGGGTAGTAGTTCTCCAAATAAATACGCAGCCAGCTAAGTGTTACAGCAGGCTTGCGCCAAATTATTTCCTGGCTCTGAAATCACCGGTCTGTTGCAGTTAATAACAGTGCAACACTGCAGTTCCGTGACACACACATCAGGGACAGAATTGTGTAGGCAGGGCCAGAAGACATATATTATAGATTGAATATACGCAGTGGTCCTTTAGAAAAAAATATTTGGAAAAAATCTATTTGGCCTGCCTGTCACTCTGCTCAGTGTTCTGGGTCCGTGTCTGCTGGGGGTAGTATTTCTCCAAATAAATACGCAGCCAGCTAAGTGTTACAGCAGCCTTGCGCCAAATAATTTCCTGGCTCTGAAATCACCGGTCTGTTGCAGTTAATAACAGTGCAACACTGCAGTTCCGTGACACACACATCAGGGACAGAATTGTGTAGGCAGGGCCAGAAGACATATTATAGATTGAATATATGCAGTGGTCCTTTAGAAAAAAATATTTGGAAAAAATCTATTTGGCCTGCCTGTCACTCTGCTCAGTGTTCTGGGTCCGTGTCTGCTGGGGGTTTTATTTCTCCAAATAAATACGCAGCCAGCTAAGTGTTACAGCAGGCTTGCGCCAAATTATATCCTGGCGTTCCGTAAGCGAACTCAGCCTCCAACCACAGGCCAATAAGCGGCACATTTAATTACAGTGTTGTGTTTCTGCATTCCTGGTAATACAGCATGCTGAGGGGTAGGGGTAGGCCTAGAGGACGTGGGCGCGGCCGAGGACGCGGAGGGCATAGTCCGGGTGTGGGCACAGGCCAAGCTCCTGATCCAGGTGTATCGCAGCCGACTGCTGCGGGATTAGGAGAGAGGCATGTTTCTGGCGTCCCCACATTCATAGCACATTTAATGGGTGCACGCGGTAGACCTTTATTAGAAAATGAGCTGTGTGAGCAGGTCCTGTCGTGGATGGCTGAAAGTGCTTCCAGCAACCTATCGTCCACCCAGAGTTCTGCGCCGTCCACTGCTGCAACTCAGAATCCTCTGGCTGCTGCTCCTCCTTCCTCCCAGCCTCCTCACTCCGTGAAAATGAGACATTCTGAGGAGCGGGCAGACTCCCAGGAACTGTTCTCGGGCCCCTGCTCAGATTGGGCAGCAGTGGTTCCTCTCCCACCAGAGGAGTTTATCGTGACTGATGCCCAACCATTCGAAAGTTCCCGCAGTCCGGGGGATGAGGCTGGGGACTTCCGGCAACTGTCTCAAGACCTTTCAGTGGGTGAGGAGGACGATGACGATGAGACACAGTTGTCTATCAGTGAGGTAGTAGTAAGGGCATTAAGTCCGAGGGAGGAGCGCACCGAGGATTCTGAGGAAGAGCAGCAGGACAATGAGGTGACTGACCCCACCTGGTTTGCTACGCCTACTGAGGACAGGTCTTCAGAGGGGGAGGCATGGGCAGCAGCAGGGCAGGTTGCAAGAGGCAGTGCGGTGTCCAGGGGTAGAGGCAGGGCCAGACCGAATAATCCACCAACTGTTTCCCAAAGCGCCCCCTCGTGCCATGCCACCCTGCAGAGGCCGAGGTGCTCAAAGGTCTGGCAGTTTTTCACTGAGAGTGCAGAGGACCGACGAACAGTGGTGTGCAACCTTTGTCGCGCCAAGATCAGCCGGGGAGCCACCACCAGCAGCCTCACCACCACCAGCATGCGCAGACATATAATGGCCAAGCACCCCACAAGGTGGGACGAAGGCCGTTCACCGCCTCCGGTTTGCACCGCTGCCTCTCCCCCTGTGCCCCAACCTGCCACTGAGATCCAACCCCCCTCTGAGGACACAGGCACTACCGTCTCCTGGCCTGCACCCACACCCTCACCTCCGCTGTCCTCGGCCCCATCCAGCAATGTCTGTCAGCGCAGCGTCCAGCCGTCGCTAGCGCAAGTGTTTGAGCGCAAGCGCAAGTACGCCGCCACGCACCCGCACGCTCAAGCGTTAAACATGCACGTAGCCAAATTTATCAGCCTGGAGATGCTGCCGTATAGGGTTGTGGAAACGGAGTCCTTCAAAAGTATGATAGCGGCGGCGGCCCCACGCTACTCAGTTCCCAGTCGCCACTACTTTTCCCGATGTGCCGTCCCAGCCCTGCACGACCACGTCTCCCGCAACATTGTACGCGCCCTCACCAACGCGGTTACTGCCAAGGTCCACTTAACAACGGACACGTGGACAAGCACAGGCGGGCAGGGGCACTATATCTCCCTGATGGCACATTGGGTGAATTTAGTGCAGGCTGGGACAGAGTCAGAGCCTGGGACCGCTCACGTCCTACCCACCCCCAGAATTGCGGGCCACAGCTCGGTGGTGGTATCTGCGGCAGTGTATGCTTCCTCTACTAAACCACCCTCCTCCTCCTCCTCCTCCTCCTCCAACGCAACCTCTGTTTCGCAATCAAGATGTGTCAGCAGCAGCAGCACGTCGGCAGCAGTCGGTGTCGCGCGTCGTGGCAGCACAGCGGTGGGCAAGCGTCAGCAGGCCGTGCTGAAACTACTCAGCTTAGGAGATAGGAGGCACACGGCCCACGAACTGCTGCAGGGTCTGACAGAGCAGACCGACCGCTGGCTTGCGCCGCTGAGCCTCCAACCGGGCATGGTCGTGTGTGACAACGGCCGTAACCTGGTGGCGGCTCTGCAGCTCGGCAGCCTCACGCACGTGCCATGCCTGGCCCACGTCTTTAATTTGGTGGTTCAGCGCTTTCTGAAAAGCTACCCACGCTTGTCAGACCTGCTCGGAAAGGTGCGCCGCCTCTGCGTACATTTCCGCAAGTCCCACACGGACGCTGCCACCCTGCGCACCCTGCAACATCGGTTTAATCTGCCAGTGCACCGACTGCTGTGCGACATGTCCACACGGTGGAACTCTACGCTCCACATGTTGGCCAGGCTCTATGAGCAGCGTAGAGCTATAGTGGAATACCAAGTCCAACATGGGCGGCGCAGTGGGAGTCAGCCTCCTCAATCATTTTCAGAAGAGTGGGCCTGGTTGGCAGACATCTGCCAGGTCCTTCGAAACTTTGAGGAGACTTCCCAGGTGGTGAGCGGCGATGCTGCAATCATTAGCGTCACCATTCCTCTTTTATGCCTCTTGAGAAGTTCACTGCAAAGCATAAAGGCAGATGCTTTGCACTCGGAAACAGAGCCGGGGGAAGACAGTATGTCGCTGGATAGTCAGAGCACCCTCCTGTCTATATCTCAGCGCGGTAAGGAGGAGGAGGAGGAAGATGAGGAGGAGGGGGAAGACACAGCTTGGCCCACTGGTGAGGGTACACATGCTGCTGGCCTGTCATCCTTTCAGCGTGTATGGCCTGAGGAGGAGGAGGAGGAGGAGGAGGATCCTGAAAGTGATCTTCCTAGTGAGGACAGCCATGTGTTGTGTACAGGTACCCTGGCACACATGGCTGACTTCATGTTAGGATGCCTTTCTCGTGACCCTCGCGTTACACGCATTCTGGCCACTACGGATTACTGGGTGTACACACTGCTCGACCCACGGTATAAGGAGACCCTTTCCACTCTCATACCCGAAGAGGAAAGGGGTTCGAGAGTGTTGCTATACCACAGGACCCTGGCGGACAAACTGATGGTAAAATGCCCATCCGACAGCGCTAGTGGCCGAAGGCGCAGTTCCGAGGGCCAGGTAGCAGGGGAGGCGCGGAGATCAGGGAGCATGTACAGCACAGGCAGGCCAACACTCTTTAAGGCCCTTGACAGCTTTATGGCTCCCCAGCAAGACTGTGTCACCGCTCCCCAGTCACGGCTGAGTCGGCGGGAGCACTGTAAAAGGATGGTGAGGGAGTACGTAGCCGATCGCACGACCGTCCTCCGTGACGCCTCTGCCCCCTACAACTACTGGGTGTCGAAGCTGGACACGTGGCCTGAACTCGCGCTGTATGCCCTGGAGGTGCTTGCTTGTCCTGCGGCTAGCGTCTTGTCAGAGAGGGAGTTTAGTGCGGCTGGGGGAATCATCACAGATAAGCGTACCCGCCAGTTAACCGACAGTGCCGACAGGCTAACACTCATCAAGATGAACAAAGCATGGATTTCCCCAGACTTCTCTTCTCCACCAGCGGACAGCAGCGATACCTAAGCAATAGGTAGGCTGCACCCGCGGATGGAAGCATCGTTCTGTATCCCCATCAAAAACGGGGACCTTTTCGCTTCATCAATCTGTGTATAATATTCCTCCTCCTCCTCCTGCTCCTCCTCCTGAAACCTCACATAATCACGCCGAACGGGCAATTTTTCTTAGGCCCACAAGGCTCAGTCATATAATTTTTATAAACAATTTTTATACGTTTCAATGCTCATTAAAGCGTTGAAACTTTCACCTCAACCAATTTTTATTTTAACTGGGCTGCCTTCTGGCCTAGTTAGTTACCAATTAAGCCACATTAACCAAAGCGATTAATGGGTTTCACCTGCCCTCTTGGTTGGCCATGGCCAATTTTTCTGATGTACATTAGTACTGTTGATACAGCAATTTTTGTGGGCCCTCGCCTACAGTGTAATCAAATGAATTTTTAGCCCACCTGCATTACAGCTGACGTTACATCCGCTGTGTTGGGCAATGCAATGGGATATATTTATGTACCGCCGGTGGGTTCCAGGGAGCCACCCATGCTGTGGGTCCACAGGGAGTTGTAAATGCATCTGTTTCCACTTCTAAAGAACCCCAGTCTGACTGGGGCATGCAGTGTGGGCCGAAGCCCACCTGCATTAAACATGACATTACTACGTCAGCTGTGATGGGCACTGCAATGGGATATTTTTATGTACCGCCGGTGGGTTCCAGGGAGCCACCCATGCTGTGGGTCCACAGGGAGTTGTAAGTGCATCTGTTTCCACTTCTAAAGAACCCCAGTCTGACTGGGGCATGCAGCGTGGGCCGAAGCCCACCTGCATTAAACATGACATTATTACCTCAGCTGTGTTGGGCAATGCAATGGGATATTTTTATGTACCGCCGGTGGCTTCCTGGCACCCACCCATGCTGTGGGTCCACAGGGAGTTGTAAATGCATCTGTTTCCACTTCTAAAGAACCCCAGTCTGATTGGGGCATGCAGTGTGGGCCGAAGCCCACCTGCATTAAACATGACATTACTACCTCAGCTGTGATGGGCACTGCAATGGGATATTTTTATGTACCGCCGGTGGGTTCCAGGGAGCAACCCATGCTGTGGATGCACATGGAATTCCCATTGCGGAGTTGTACCTGCCTGTGACTATTTATAAAAAACCGCGGTCTGACTGGGGCGTGCAGACACCTTGACAGAATGAATAGTGTGTGGCACATAGGTTCCCCATTGCTATGCCCACGTGTGCAGCTCCTGATGGAGGTGGCACAGGATTGGATTTCTCATTGCTTCTGTACAGCATTGTGGGCTATCGCCCCGCCCCTTTTAAAGAGGGTCGCTGCCTAGCTGTGCCAACCCTCTGCAGTGTGTGCCTGCTTTTCCTGTGGCAGACGCACTTATAAATAGACATGAGGGTGGCGTGGCATGAGGGCAGCTGAAGGCTGGGCAGGGACAGTTTGGTGTGCGCTGTGGACACTGGGTCGTGGGGGGGGGGGAATTGGCAGCATGTAACCCAGGAGAAGTGGCAGCGGAGTGTCATGCAGGCAGTGATTGTGCTTTGTTGGAGGTAGTGTGGTGCTTAGCTAAGGTATGCATTGCTAATGAGGGCTTTTCAGAAGTAAAAATTGTTGGGAGGGGGGGGCCACTCTTGCCGCTATTGTGGCTTAATAGTGGGACCTGAGAACTTGAGATGCAGCCCAACATGTAGCCCCTCGCCTGCCCTATCCGTTTCTGTGTCGTTCCCATCACTTTCTTGAATTGCCCCGATTTTCACAAATGAAAACCTTAGCGAGCATCGGCGATATACAAAAATGCTCGAGTCGCCCATTGACTTCAATGGGGTTCGTTACTCGAAACGAACCCTCGAGCATCGCGAAAAATTTGTCTCGAGTAACGAGCACCCGAGCATTTTGGTGCTCGCTCATCTCTAGTCAATACCAAGCTTATATAGGGATTTTTTTTTTTTTGCAATTTAAAAAAAATATATACATATTTTTTTGTTTATAGCTGCATTCAAAGGCCCCTAATGTTTTTCTTTTCTTGTCAAACAGGGGTGTGAAGCAGTTTTTTTTGCAGGATGAGCTGTAATTTTAAATAGTGTCACTTGTTGGTCCATGCAGTGTTTTGATCACTTTCTATTCTGTTTTTTTGTAAAGAGATTAGCTATTTTCGTCACGTTTTTCGTATTTTTCTTCCATGACATGCAGTCTGCAGGTTAAATAGTGTACTGATTTTTTTCTCTGGATCATTATAAACGCAGCGATACTACATGTCTGTTATTTATTATTTTACAAAGTGAGGGCTTATTCCAATGCTCGTACAACGGCCGTGTTTTCATGGTCTGCCAGCATCCCTGAAGTGATTTTTCAGGGAAGAGCTTTAAGTGAAAGCTCTTCCTTGAAGAACATCCCTTTTAGTGTTAAATATATATATATATATATATATGCTGCTGCGGCAGATGTTTTCTTCATTCCCACGGTAAATAAAGAATTCCCTGCTGCACCTGTCACAGATGTGGCAAAGGAATTCTTCATCCCCGCGGGGAATAAAGAATTCCCTAGCGCAGCTGTCACAGATGACAGCTGCAGTAGAGGATCCAGCTGCCAGCATCCTGTAATTGACTTTCAGGGAAAAGCTTTAAATATCAGCCCTTCCCTGAAAAACAAGCCAAAGTAATGTAAAAAAAACACATACTCACCTTTCTTCAGCTGCTGGGGCTCAGCCGCGTCCTGTCTGTCTCCACTGTTCCCGACTCTGCAATGAAGTTCTTTGAGCAGGAAGGGAATTAAAATCCCTGTCTGCTGAAAGAGCTGCTTCTGATTGGCTGAGGCACTCAGACAATCACACACAGCTCTTGCCTGTTATACATTCAAGGTGAATATGATTTTTTTTATTTTTTTTTACACTACTTTGGCTTGTTTTTCAGTGAAGGGCTGATATTTAAAGCAGGGTGAGCTTCATAGGCCACTGTGACTGGCAGACCTTGTCAAGCCTCTGGGAGCCATAGCAACCCATCGGGACCCTGAAATCACATTGTGGGGTCCGGTGGGTGATTGAGGGAGCCCCTTAATTCTGTCAGCCTTTTACATAGCATTGTTGCACTGAACGCCGGGAGAAACAGTGTGGATCAAAGGTTTATTCAGTCCCTACTGTTAGAGCATTAGACAGGGAACGTCTCAATATACCTGAGGAAGGAGGAAGGATTGCAAGCAGATATATGCTCAGCGATATGTAGTTTGAATTTACGTGATGTCTATCCGACGTATTACTCACAACAGATAGTACAGCCAGTAACATAAATGACAGGAGTGGTGATACAATTTATAAATAAATTGATATCAAATATATAAATAAATACCTAAAAATAAATACATAAATATATATTGAATATATAAAAAGTCTGGCATGTCATAGAGGAAGAAAACATTCCTGAGCTCCATTCAATATTTCTTCTCTACATATATATTGAATCCCTGCCGTACTCCATGATATAATCAAGATAATATTTTACTGACAGTGATTTGTTGCTTTTGACTTATAGAATGGATATTTCATCTACTGTGTCATTTCCAGTTTTAACTAACCCGGCGCATAGAAATAAAGTTGCTGAACTGTGTTCTGGACTAATATGAATGATGATACTTCACATGGGCATATTTGCACTGCATACGTATTTGTGCAATGGGCGTGGCGTTTTTGCACGCATGTACATGCATTTTCCTGTATTTTCCGCTCATACGTACCCTTAATATTTGCGCTCGCAAAAAAAACATGCAAGCAGGGTCTCTTTGATTTCAATGGGCATTTAAGTTTAATTATTTTAGTATGTGCTATTTTTATGCCCAATACACATGAAAATAGAATGAGTGTGTTTTTTTGTTTCAACAAAATGCACATGCAAAACACGTTCATGTGAACCAACCCATTGAAATCAATGTGTTCTATCACTGTGTACACAATATTTGCAAGTGTAATATGTAGCGCAAACACGCCCGTGTAAATAAGCCCTTATACAGCTTGATTCAGACCCCCAGGAAACTCGATCTTTGCTACAATTATATCAAACTCATAACGAGATGACCTCTCTAATCTAGAGGATCGTATCGCGACCATCAAAAGGTCTAAGTTTGAACGAGACACACGTGACTATCAAACTAAGGCCTTATTCGCATGCCTGTATATATGTAGCTATGGTAGTTGCGTTCAAAAATCACGACGATCTGAAGCATTGGATTCCAATGTATTTATTCAGATGAGTGATTTTTAGATACCTAAAAAAATCACGCAGAGAAAAAATAGTACATTGGAGACAAAAACCGGCAACCAATTTTATACGGCACATCAAAAGATAGGTCTTGCCCTATCTGTTGCGGCTTGTCAGTCATGACAGCAACATGGCATGGTAGCCTTGACACAGACCAAGACCTGTCGCCTTGTTAGGCAGGTCAAGGGTTAATGCACCATGTGCAAAGACTGCTGGTGCTGTCTTTCTTTGCTGCATGTATGCATGCTGGATTAGTCATGCCTGTGAGTCGGGTGGAGGTGTGGTTTTCTATTCACTCTGCCAGTGTTCAGGTGCAGAATGGCTTTATATTCTCACTCCTCCTTGTGCTCAATGCTGCTTATTCCATTTTATAGTGGAGTTCTTGGAATTTGGAGCTCTTCTGTCCTGGGTGTACAGCTACATGCAGATAAGTTGCTGCAGGTTCCCTTTCAGTTGTATTTCTGTTTTACATTGCTGTTCAGTTCATCTCTCCAGGGGTTCTTACAGGGACAGTCAGGGCCCAGGATGAAGAATGTGGGGCCGTCTCTATCTAGACGATTACTCCGTTAGGGCCAGGTTTCCCTTTCCCTGGAGTGGTGCTACTGCCCAGCATAGTGTGGTGTGCAGCTATTTCCAACTGTGTGTACGTTCCCTGTTGCCGTGCTGAGTGTAGTACTATTGTGTTGCACGGGCTTTACATCTCGGTTACGTATTTCAGTTGTGGTGCGCACTGTTTTTCGGTAAATAAGTCTATCTACTAAAGTAGTTGTGAACATCACCCTGCATCCGTGCTGAGTGTGATGCTTGTGAGCCGCATAGACATGACACTCTCTTTTGCCAAGATACGCTGGAGGCTCCCATTGATTTCAACAGAAGCTGAAAAAAATGAGGGGGTGGAGAGTTTAGCTGCATCCAATGCTTGAAAAAGAAGACAGCTGGCTCTATTTAAGCATTTGCAGTTATTCCAAGGATTTCTACCAACCGAGTGATTTCAGCGTCGCAGCGTATTTTTTTGCCAATATACTGCAGCCACCCATTTAAAATGGACGAGAAGGTCAGGAACGCTATCTTTTCTCCTTAGGGAGAGCACCTAGAAGTGAGTGAGTGAGGAGACTCATAAAGCCATTCTTGCTCGTCTGGGTAATATGCAAATAAGGGAGATTATTGCAGGAATGCTGCCTTCCAATAGGTGGCACTGCAGAGGTATTGTTCTATCTCCCTTATTTGCAATGGACAAGAAAACGCTAATTAAGATCAGGGCATGATCATGGCTGTTCTTCATTCATGCGATTTTTAGCTGTGACCGACCGAGCATAAAAACACATACGGTAGTGAGGAGGCCTAATGTTGTGTATAACGGGCGCTAACAGTGCAGAACACCTAATAGGAAGCCAAAATCTATTTTAAAGAAGTCCAATACTCAGAAGTTTTTCTCTTCAGATCGGATATGTCTGATGTACAAACAGATTTTTCAGATATGGATGCTTCTTCCAATTATTTTATGACTTCAAATAAGCATAAAGCTTTGTTCTACAGCTCACCAGACTCCGCAAGCAACCAATGTACTGCCAAAATCCATGAAAAAACCACAACGGAGAGCCAGGAGAAAACGCTGGAAATAACAACTACTCTATGCGGAAACACAACCACAAACATCCCATGTGAACAATGTTGCATTAGTTGTCAGTTCCGAATCTTGCACAGTTATCTCAATTTTGACCAACGTGTAATATGCACCCATATCAGACAATCAGAGGTCAATACATTTATATGACTATTAACTGCGAAGAAACAGTTTTCCAATATTCCTACTATAGACAATATGACTCTGGTTCTTCCTATTACTTCGGATCAAGTTAATGTTTTGAATTACATTGGACAGCAAGCTATTGCTTCATAAATGACATTTAGTGAACAATTAACTACTCTAGTTCTCATCAATTTACAAGATGAGCCCATTTCTCCTGTGGATGTATTTTCTATAACCATTAATAAATCAAGTATCAAACCCAGATTTTATTCTCTCCTCACTAGAACTTCAGTTTTGGACTCTCTTCAAATTCAAGTGGAAAAAGAACTTACCAATTTATATTCCAGATGAAGCAAGATACATAATATATCACTAAACCAAAGAAAAGAACTAGAAGATATCGCTCTCAATCCTTTTATTATAGTCTGCCCTGCAGATAAGGGCGGTACTATTGTGGTACTTCACAATACTTTGTATGAAGTTGAAGTACTTATATTATTTGGCACCCCCACTTATCGCTTTCTTAATATTCATCCAATAGAAACATTTAAAATTACTGTATCCAAATTGCTACAGGAAGGTTATTCCTCGGAGATAATAGACCACAATCTATATGACTATTTGTTAGTAGACTCTCCAATCTGCCCCATATTCCATACATTACCCAAAAGTCATAAAAACGTCTTTCCTCCTGCTTTACGCCCAACTATAGTTAGTAATGGCTCATTGTTTGAATGCCTCAGTATATGGCTTGATAATCTACTTCAACCATTTGTAACAGTTTTCCTGGCTACATTAATGATACCAAGGCCAGCTTACAGGTTCTAGATAAATTACAATGGTCTGCTTACTATTCTTGGATTACCATTGATGCTTTCTCTCTTTATACAGTTATTCCACACAGTGGAGCCATTAATGCCCTTAGACATCATCTGGATGCTTATAGCAACTATTCAGATGATCTAAAAGAGTATATGTTACGTTACATCTTTTTTGCTTTCTCAAAAAGTTTTTTATGTTTCATGAAAACGTTGCCTTCAGGTCTGTGGTTGCCCTGTGGGCTTATCATTCAAACAGGGAAACAGCAAATACATAGAGTGTGTGTCAGTAGCCTCAGATGTCATTCAAAGTCTCAAGTCTGGCCACTACGAATTATTTGCAGGCCAAACGCAAACAGTAGTTTTCCGCAAACTAAAAAGTTAATTGATAAGTTACATAAAACATCACTAAGAAGTGATCCACAAAAAAAAATGAAATAAAAAATAAAGAAAGAAAAATATGAAGAAAGAAAGGTGTAGAGGACATGAAAGGGGTAGGGGTGGTGGTCATAGAGGTGGTAGAGGATGGGCCAAGTTGGCAATTCAACCATCTTCCACTGAAGCAAGAGCTCTACGTTCTGCAGGAGGCAAGACGAGTCCACTGCCATTCCTTAGAATTGGTTCTACCTGTGCATTGTATCTGCAGCACGCAGAACGGGTTGTAGAGTGCCTCAAGTCCCACCAACTCCTATTTTTCCGAGTTGCAGGCAATCAGCAGTCAGTCTGCACCAGGCAGCCATTAGCATCCCGCCTGTACTTCACTCAGTGCCAAATCCACCGCACCCCATTAAGCATTCCATATGGATCACTCTGAGTAGCCGTTTCATCTTTCAGTGTTATGGATGTCAACCGGGAAATCAAAACAACTAAAGGGAGAAGACCAAGACATTGAATGCACTGATGCCCAACCATTTTTTCCTCCAAAGAGGAAGATGAGGGTGGCTTAGTGTGTGCAGTCAGCCCTCCATAGGCAACGTCTACTCAAGGAATGTCAAAATGGAGGTCCTAGCTCCCGGTGCTCACTGTGGCATTGTGTCCAGTCAGGAAGAGGAGGATGATGAAGTGGAGGTGGAAGATGATGAGTTGCTGGGACACCAACATGGACAGACAGGGAGAGTCATGATAGCAGCTTGCAGGAGTGGTTGTGGGTAAAGCCTATGTTGTGGGGCAACACGCTGATAAGTTAGTGAGTAGAGTGTCGCAAAGAACCATAAGAGTAATGCCAACACCCACAGCTACTATTATTGGCAGCAGCAACATCAGGTCTACAGCTAGGTCTGCTCACACGATTTGTGCAGCCTAGGAACTCTTTAAAACTGCATATCTTACAGACCACTCTTCTGAGGTCTGTAAGATATGCAGAAGAGCGGTCATTTGTAAGATCTGCAGTAAGCGTTTGAAACGTGGCAAGAACATAAACAACCTCAACACAATGTCTATGATCAGCTACATAAACTTCTACAACCCCTGCCTTGGAGAGCCGATCTGCGCTGGAGGGCAAAGATTAAGCCTCATTTTGCTCCCTCTTCCACTGCTGTAACTGCCTCTTTTTCCATCTTCCTTCCTGTTCGAATCTGCTGGCAGACCTTCACCTCTGCACCTACCATGCCTGGCCCATGTGATGAATCTGATAGTGCAACGCTTCCAAACTATTTCCCAGGTTTATATCCACTGCTGGAAAAGGGCAGGAAAGCATTCTCACATTTTCGGCATTCACATCTAGTCACCTCTTTTGTAGCAGAGGTGCAGTGACAATTCAGGTTTCCACCCAAGTGTCTTATCTGTGATGTGTTTACACTGTTAAATTCCACATTGCATATATTACAGAGGTTAAGCCAGCGGCAGAGAGTGATCATGTAGTATCAGATGGTGTATGCTGTTAGCAGGCACTGTATGGAGATTGGTCACTTATTGCCTGTGGAGTGGCTGCAGTGTGTCGTTTTAGCCTGCTTTCTGGAAGCAACCAAAATGGTCAGTCACGATGATGCACTGATCATATGATCATCCCTGTTGTTTGCCTTTTGGAACAGATGCTATAGGGCCTCAGGAACCAAGACATTTTGTTGTCACAGGAGGAAGAGGAAGGAATACTAATCTCCTCAATTGTGTAGCCAGTCTGCCATTGCTCAACACCACAGGAAGGGTGGCTTTTGACAAGAAAGGAAGGTATCTTCTCCAACATGTTTTTCCACCCATAGAAGTATAGAGGAGGAAAAAGAGGAGGGGGATAACATAGGTTTAACCCCAGCTTATTCTATGTGGACCAACTGGAGGAGACTCTTAGGCCTGACGCTGAGGAATGTGGGCCATCACCATTAGGGACTTTGAGGCATATGAGTGCTTTTATGCTGCAGTGCTTGCAGAAGGACAGTTACATAGCCCACAGCAAGACATCAGATCATTATTGGGTAAAACTGTTAAGCAGCTTGAGCACAGCATTTCCCAATGGCCACAGGGATGCATCCGCAATAGATCACAGATTTGCAGCTCCTGGTGGACAAGCAAAAAGCCACCACAGGAGCACCAGTGGCAGGAGGAGTCTAACAGATGTGTGGCATAGTTTTTTCAGCCCATTGCAGCTTGCAGGAAAGGCATGGGATAGGACTCACAAGCACCACTTATCCATGATAGTCCAAGAGTATGTCAGCTCCCGCATGGATATACTTAGACATGGTGTTGGCCCCTTTGACATCTGGGTGTCTAGGCTGGATGTGTGTCCATCCTTGCACAGCATGCTTTAGAGCTATTTGCCTGCCCTGCTGCCAGTGTGCTATCAGAAAGGGTGTTCAGCACAACAGGGGATGTGATTTTGTTTTCAATGACACCCACATGCTATGATTGAACCTTCACAATACACTATTTTGACCAGCTTTTGGGAGGAGCACAGTGTTTCCTAGATGTGTGATTGTATTCCCATGCAATTTGGATGACCTTGGCTGCATTGGGGACCTTCTGGAGTGCAAAATAGTTAACCCAACGTTTTACTCCCATTGACTTTAATGGGTATCGAAATCGACCGTCCTCATTCACGATGATTTTCATGAAATCGACCCAATACCGACATGAGGAGGAGCATGAGGAGGATGAGGAGGAGGGGGAAGAGACAGCTTGGCCCACTGCTGAGGGTACCCATGCTGCTTGCCTGTCATCCTTTCAGCGTGTATGGCCTGAGGAGGAGGAGGATGATCCTGAAAGTGATCTTCCTAGTGAGGACAGCCATGTGTTGCGTACAGGTACCCTGGCACACATGGCTGACTTCATGTTAGGATGCCTTTCTCGTGACCCTCGCGTTACACGCATTCTGGCCACTACGGATTACTGGGTGTACACACTGCTCGACCCACGGTATAAGGAGAACCTTTCCACTCTCATACTCGAAGAGGAAAGGGGTTCGAGAGTGATGCTATACCACAGGACCCTGGTGGACAAACTGATGGTAAAATTCCCATCCGACAGCGCTAGTGGCCGAAGGCGCAGTTCCGAGGGCCAGGTAGCAGGGGAGGCGCGGAGATCAGGCAGCATGTACAGCACAGGCAGGCCAACACTCTCAAAGGCCTTTGACAGCTTTCTGGCTCCCCAGCAAGACTGTGTCACCGCTCCCCAGTCAAGGCTGAGTCGGTGGGAGCACTGTAAAAGGATGGTGAGGGAGTACGTAGCCGATCGCACGAGCGTCCTCGGTGACGCCTCTGCCCCCTACAATTACTGGGTGTCGAAGCTGGACACGTGGCCTGAACTCGCGCTGTATGCCCTGGAGGTGCTTGCTTGTCCTGCGGCTAGCGTCTTGTCAGAGAGGGAGTTTAGTGCGGCTGGGGGAATCATCACAGATAAGCTTACCTGCCTGTCAACCGACAGTGCCGACAGGCTAACACTCATCAAGATGAACAAAGCCTGGATTTCCCCAGACTTCTCTTCTCCACCAGTGGACAGCAGCGATACCTAAACAATACGTAAGCTGCACCCGCGGATGGAAGCATTGTTCTCTATCACCATCAAAAACGTGGACCTTTTAGCTTCATCAATCTGTGTATAATATTCATTCTCCTCCTCCTGCTCCTCCTCCTGAAACCTGACGTAATCACGCCGAACGGGCAATTTTTCTTAGGCCCACAAGGCTCAGTCATATAATTTTTGTAAACAATTTTTATACGTTTCAATGCTCATTAAAGCGTTGAAACTTGCACCTGAACCAATTTTTATTTTAACTGGGCTGCCTCCAGGCCTAGTTACAAATTAAGCCACATTAACCAAAGCGATTAATGGATTTCACCTGCCCTCTTAGTTGGGCATGGGCAATTTTTCTGATGTACATTAGTACTGTTGGTACACCAATTTTTTGGGTCCCTCGCCTACAGTGTAATCCAATAAATTTTTTGCCCACCTGCATTAAAGCTGACGTTACATCAGCTGTGCTGGGCACTGCAATGGGATATATTTATGTACCGCCGGTGGCTTCCTGGCACCCACCCATGCTGTCGGTCCACACGGAGTTGTAACTGCATGTGTCCACTTCTAAAGAACCCCAGTCTGACTGGGGCATGCAGTGTGGGCCGAAGACCACCTGCATTAAACATGACATTACCTCAGCTATGATGGGCAATGCAATGGGATATATTTATGTACGGCCGGTGGGTTCCAGGGAGCCACCCATGCTGTGGGTCCACACGGAGTTGTAACTGCATGTGTCCACTTCTAAAGAGCCCCACTCTGACTGGGGCATGCAGTGTGGGCCGAAGACCACCTGCATTAAACATGACATTACCTCAGCTGTGATGGGCAATGCAATGGCTTCCTGGCACCCACCCATGCTGTCAGTCCACAGGGACTTCACAATAGGGAGTTGTACCTGCCTGTGTCTATGAATTAAAAACCCCGGTCAGGTTGGGGCATGCAGTGTGGGCCGAAGCCCACCTGCATTTAATCTGATGTTAGCTCTGCTGTCCAGGGCACTGCAATGGGATACATTTATGTACAGCCGGTGGGTTCCAGGGAGCCACCCATGCTGTGGGTGCCCACGGAATTCCCATTGCGGAGTTGTACCTGCCTGTGACTATTTATAAAAAAACGCGGTCTGACTGGGGCATGCAGACACCTTGACAGAATGAATAGTGTGTGGCACATAGGTTCCCCACTGCTATGCCCACGTGTGCAGCTCCTGATGGCGGTGGCACAGGATTATATTTCTCATTGCTTCTGTACAGCATGAGAGCAGCTGAAAGCTGCACAGGGACACTTTGTTGTGCGCTGTGGACACAGGGTCGTGCGGGGGGTTGGGCAGCATGTAACCCAGGAGAAGTGGCAGTGGAGTGTCATGCAGGCAGTGATTGTGCTTTGTTGGAGGTAGTGTGGTGCTTAGCTAAGGTATGCATTGCTAATGAGAGCTTTTCAGAAGTAAAAGTTGTTGGGAGGGGGGGGGGCACTCTTGCCGCTATTGTGGCTTAATAGTGGGACCTGGGAACTTGAGATGCAGCCCAACATGTAGCCCCTTGCTTGCCCTATCCGTTGCTGTGTCGTTCCCATCACTTTCTTGAATTGCCCAGATTTTCACAAATGGAAACCTTAGCGAGCATCGGCGATATACAAAAATGCTCGGGTTGCCCATTGACTTCAATGGGGTTCGTTACTCGAAACGAACCCTCGAGCATCGCGAAAATTTTGTCCCGAGTAACGAGCACCCGAGCATTTTGGTGCTCGCTCATCTCTATTTATGAATAAACAAAAAAATTACTGATAAATGTCGAATATGTATTATTATTAATCGGAATCAGCAGCGGAGCGCTGGGGAAAATAGGTTATCTGGATCCAGGATCAATGGCGTCAAAAACTCTTCTACATTCAGAATGCAAATAAACAGCAAATCACAAGATTCAAAGGTGGAAGTGAGTATCCATATAGTGGGAGCCCTCCAGGACAATCAGTAGTATACAAAGTGACGACCATGGTCGATGAGCTGTGTCCCATCAATGATGGAAATGAGCTGGTGATGGGCTGCTCGTATGTCATGTCACAGATGATTCATTGCATGGAAATCTGTTGATTGGAGAGAGTGATACATTAATCTGAAATCAATGTCTCCACTTTATGGAACAATTCCAGGACGTCAGCCTCGCGCTCGAATCCATTGGCAGATGAAGTGACTGAATGTATTAGAGACGACGCTCAGATATTCTGAGTCATTAATGGTCTGACGGAATCAATAAGAAACGATGCATGCCATTTTACTGCTATCAGAGCTCAACATCTATGGCTGCTCACATAAGATTTATGCACGTGACTCCAAATGACCTCCAAATTATACGAAGCCTTAAAGATGATGTCTAATTTCTATATAAACGATATCAATGGGAGGGAATGCTATAAAATAAAATAAAAATACTTACCTAGTAAATCACTTGTTGCTTCACTGTTGCCATTCCTATCTTCCCAGGTGGTCTTTACATTGGCTGCAGTGTTCATGTGGATGTATGCACATCACCACTGCAGGCAATATCCTGCCCCAGAATGTCATCAATGCTGGAATATCAACTACGAGGACGTGCTGATAAGTCCTTTGCTTTTCGATCTTCATTTGTTTTTACATCAATGAAAGTTCTATCATTTTAAAGCTCAGTCTTTACAATACTTTGTGAGCACATTTTGGCCTGATCTCATGGGCGATTCTTATGTTCTATAGACCTGAAGACAACATGTTGGATTCTGTTGCAGATTTCAATGCAGTAATGAAGTTCCTATCTCTGAAAGGGATGTCGGTCAAAGACATTCACGGTGATATGGTGCAAACATTAGGTGACCTTGATAGTCCACAGGGAAAAATTGGATTGCCAAATTTAAAGCCAGCCACTTCAACATTGATGATGAAGACCATTTTGGGGGAACCTTCAGTGATGAAAGCTGCAGAAACCATAGACACCATCCATGGCAGGATTCTAGAACACCGGCAAATTTCTGCTAGGGGAATAGCCAAGGCTCTGAACATTTCCAGAGCAAGAGTTGGGTTCATATTGAGTCCAATTCCTGATCATCATCTTCATGACTGGTGGTTATGGACAAGCGGTGGATTTTTATATATGATCCAGAGTCAAAAGAGCAGTTAAAAGAATGGAGACATAGTGGTTTGCTCTGTCCAAAGACGTTCCGTGTCCAGATGTTGTAATCCAAGGTGATAGTGTCTATCTTCTGGGATAAAGATGAGATATTGCTTGTGGACTTCCTTTCAAAGATGTCTACTGTCATGGCTGTGTATTAAACAACACTTCTTGATAAATTGAAGGAGGCATTGAAGTCAAAAGGGAGTGGAAAGTTGACCCAAGGTGTCATGTTCTTGCAGGACAATGCTTCGTCCCACACAGCGGCCATCACTGGCTGACCTGGGCTTCGAGGTCCTGGATCCTCATCCATGTTTGCCTGATCTGGCACCTTCAGATTATTATCTGTTTTCTAATGTGAAGAAATATCAAATTTCCCTCCATATCTGGTGCAATTGCTCAAACAAAGGAATTCTTTCTGGATTGGTTAAAGAAGTTTCAACACTGTAGTCAGATGTGTATTGATGTCTGTGGGGAATACTGTAGAACAACTGTGAAATATCATTGTTCTATGTGAGTTTTTTGTGGTCAAAGCCATGGACTTATTGGCATCCCCTTGTACTAGCCAATGAGGCTTACATAGAAGATGCCACTGGGGAATAAAAAACAAAACTGTGAAATCACAGCCAAACGCATGCGGTTTGTGACAGGTAAATTACGTTTTAAATAGTTTGAAGCAAATGGGGTTACATCTGCAGAAGGAAAAAAAATCTTGGATAACTCCTTAAGGGCTCCCACCCACTATCGTTTTTTTTCACTGTGAAATTCACACGTTTTTTTTTTTTCTACAGGGGGTCTATGGGACTTGTAAAGCTAAAATCGCGATCGCGCAAAATCGCGATTTACCGCGAAATCGCGATTTTGCGCAATCGCGATTTTAGCTTTACAACTCCCATAGCCCAAAGACCCCTGCAGAAAAAAAAAAAACGCTGCGAATTTCGCAGTAAAAAAACGCTAGTGGGTGGGAGCCCTAAAGGTGTTCTACAAAACTATTACATATTCTAATGACATTCCAGAAGATATGATTGGTGGAGGTCTCTGTGCTGAGACCCCACCAACCAATAAAGTGAGGGGGCAGAAGAGTTCTGTTCTTCTTCGGCTTTCATTGTCTTTGCCTAGTTCTCCTCTGAGAGCGAGTGTGCGATTTACAGACTTGTAAGAGCACATTTATCTAATGATTTATCTAATCCTGCTTAATCTAATTTATCTTATGCCAAGCCATGCTTAGTCTTTTTTTTTCTTTGTTGTACAAAAGTGGCAAGAGCAGCAGAAAATTCAGAAAAGTTTCAAAAATTTTGCACAACCAGATGAAAATTGTTTTATGACCCCCCTCCCTCCCCCTGCCCCACGCCGCATTCTATAGACCAAACTTTAAAGGCATTGTCCCACCAAACTAAATTATTGCCTATCCGCAGGATAGGTGATGCCATGAATAGGGGTGCAGAAGGTCCCTTCAAGAATAATATAATGCTCAAGCATGTGTACCGTAGCTCCATTCATATTAGTGGGGATTCCGGATTTAGTCAAACTCACGGTAGTCCCACCGATGGAAAGGGACTGGAATGCTCGACTGCTGTTCCATCCAATGCGGGAACCTTTTGGACCTCAGTCCTCTTGAAGGGTGGGGTTCCTGTAATTGAAGTCTAGTAATTAGCAGGGTTTTACATATCCTGTGGTTAAGAGATAACTTTGCTTGGTGGTACAGTCTCTTTAACACTTAAAGAGCCAATCCAGTGATGTTTTCATTTATAATGTAGCTATCCCCAATATACATAAGATAGCCAGTGTTACCTTGGTTAGTAATTCCTTTCTATCTGAAACTCCTGACCAGTTTTTCCTCGGATAGTCATGTCATCTCAATTCTGACCATCTCAGATCTACTTGGGGTTATTCTGTCTCAAACTAGTCAATTTCTCAGTCTGAATGATACTGTTACATAGACCCTACCACACAAACTGCCTGCAAGGGTACACAAGCACTCCTGCTACATTTAATGATGATGATCAAATAGCTCCTGATCACACAGGTATAATAGAGTAGATCACAGCTCATCCTCCTGACTGTACACTTACGGGCTGTAGCTTATTTAGGTGAATATAGATGGTAATGACAAACTGTACCCCCAGCAGGCAGAAATGGTATAACCTATTGCTATTGCTGTACTGAATGCATCATGCAATAGATGTGAAAATCTCTCACTATCAAGATGATGCATGATAATCATCCAACTGGTGGCTACACTTCATGAAAATGGCTGCAATACACAGAGGAGACCTCCAGAGTGTGACAAGCAATCAAGTGAGAGGGGCAGAGATGGAAAAATGTGTTTTTGCCAGAGTGCCCTTTTAGCCTACTAATGCAGTCTAGAGGAATACTTTGAATTGTGTGCACTTCTGTGTATTGCAGCTATTGTAGTGCCCCAGAGTTAACAGGGCCCCTCCATAAGTATGAATGAGTTTGTCTTGTGTATTTTTATTGTCTGTGTCTTCAGTGTATATGCATTTGTGATGTGTATTGCATCTGACATCGCCAGACCACAGATTGCAGCTGCAGGAAGATCATTTGTATATTCCCTATGCATTCTAGGAAGATCGAAGAATCACTGTAAGCAGGAAGATTGCCAGGATTAGCCAGGTCTAGCTTCTCAAAGGACATCGCCAGACCAGAGATTGGAGCTACAGGAAGATCATTTGCATATTCCCTGTGCATTTTGGGAAGAGCAAAGAATCACTGTAAGCAGGAAGGTTGTTGGGATTAGCCAGGTCTAGCTGCTCAGAGGACATCGCCAGACTGCGCGCCGTTAGTACACATAGTAGTATCTTATAGGTTATCTATCTTCACTAAAATTCTTGACTTATAGAAGTTTGGAAGTGAACATCAACTGACAACATGGAAAAGGAGAGGAGCCATATAGTTCACCTGCAACGTATGCTATATGTTTACAGACCACCCAAAGAAAAAGCCAAATTTCACCTGCCGGAAATTCAAGCTTGTGTCTCTACTGGAGGAAAAGGTACGTAGTCTTCAGGGGAGAATAGCTACATTGAAATGTATTAAGTAAGGTGAGGATTTCCTTGACAGAGTAGAAGAAAGACTTCAAAATGTTGAAAGAGATAAAATGTTCAGTGTAACCTCAGAATCAGAGGAATGGAAGCATGTGACCCAAAGAAGCAGGAGCATCTGGAGTCAGCCAGCAACCATACTGCTCAGGAACCAGGGGGGTCTGGTACTGGTTCCTGAGCAGAAGGAGAAAGAAGTACAGCAAGAAAAAACTCTACCCACAAAGAACAGAGCAGAGGAGAAAGAGGTACAGCAAGAAATGACTCTATTCACAAAGAACTGTGTAGGAAGTGCACAGAGCCCTCTTGAATAGAGAAATAAAAGTGCTGTTGCTAAGAAGAAAAGAAGATTGGTGGTTGTGGGGGATTCCCTATTGAGAGGGACAGAGCTGTCTGCAGACCTGACAGCTCACGAGAGGTGTGCTGTCTTCCAAGTGCACAAATCAAAGATGTGTCTGATAGGCTTTCAAGACTCTTCAGTCCTACAGAACATCACCCATTCCTACTAATACATGTAGGGACAAATGACACTGCAAAAAAAAAAAAAACTTGCAACTATCTGCAGAGACTTTGAAGACCTCGGAAAGAAGGTGAAGGAACTAGGAGCACACATAGTCTTCTCATCCATCCTCCCAATGGATAGCCATGGAATAAGAAGATGAAACAGGATTCTAGAGGTAAACAACTGGCTACATCGATGGTGCCATCAGCAAAGATTTGGATTTCTAGCTTCACTCATTAGGAGAGCTTTAAACTAAAACAATATGGGAAGAGAAGTAAAAGGCCATGTATAAATATACAGCCAATTAATACATTTGAGAACCTTGCTATTAAAAGTGGAAAGAAAGAACAAAGACAAAAAAGTCAGAAGGAAAATAGTGGAGCAAGAGACACCGATCACAAACTAACATGTTTCTACACAAATGCCCAGAGCATGGGAAACAAACAAGGAAAATTGGAGCACCTAACACAGGAAGAGAAATATGATGTCATAGGTATCACGGAAACATGTGGAATGATACACATGATTGGAACACTAGGCTTGAAGGATACGACTTATTTATAAGAAACAGACCTAAAAAAAGGGAGAAGGTATTGCGTTGTATGTTAGGAAAACATTCATCTCCACAGAGATTCAAGCTTCAGAGCAGGGGAGTTCTGTAGAAACTATTTGCAAGAAGAGAACAACAGAAAGGACACCATTGTAGGCATTTACTATTGGCCACCTGGACAAGCAGAAGATATGGATGACCTCTTTCTACATCAGATGGCCAAGCTCTCAAAAAAGCATGACACAGTGATCATGGGAGATTTACCGATCCAGACATTTGTGGGGAATCTCTCAGGTAAAATTCTTATCCGCTCTTGCTGACAATTTTATCTTCCAAAAGGTAGAAGAGAAATCAAGGGGATCTGCTATCTTGCACCTAATTCTTACCTACAGGTAGGGAATGGTTGAGGAAGTAAGGGTGGCTGGGTCCTTAGGAGGCAGTGATCATGCTATCCTGGAATTTTGGATAAAAAGAGGAGGAAGACCTGAGAAGACTCAGACCTCAAGGTTGGATTTCAGAAAGGCAGATTTAATGAATTTAGAACGAAAGTAGGAAGAATCCAATGGCTGGATGTTCTTAGGGACAGAAATGTCCAAGAAGGTTGGGACATGTTGCAAAATGAGATTCTCAAAGCACAATCATTAACAATACCTAAAAGAAGGAAGAATGGGAAGCATTTAAAGAGACCAGGATGGATGAACACAGAACTTGCCCACATGTTCATTTGCACAAGGAAAGACCAGAAGCAATGGGATGAAACTGAAAGAGAGGAGACACAGATTAGATATTAGAAAATACTTTCTGTCAGTAAGGGTGATGAATGAGTGGAACAAGTCACTACGGGAGGTGGTGAGTTCTCCTTCTATGGAAGTGTTCAAACAAAGACTGGACAAATATCTGTCTGAGGTGATTTAGTGAATACTGCACTGAGCAGGGGGTTGGACGCTATGACCCCGGAGGTCCCTTCCAACTCTACCCTTCTATGATTCTGTGACCTCTGTGGCACTGAATGGGTTAATGTCTGGGTTATGTCTGGAAAATGTATCTTGTTGTGTGTCACATGATCATGTTTTATATATGTGTCTGCAAGACTGCTAGGAGAGACAAGGTCTTCTTGCAAAAGTCAGTGCAAGGTGCAGAGTAGGGAGTTTGTCTGACAAGCCTGTAAGTTAGCAAGTGATCCACACAGACATAGATTGGCCTGTGTGTGCATAAGATGGAAGAGGCTGAGCGTGACGTGTGACCTGGGCCCTATTCACCCAGGCCTCCCTGCTACTAATATGGAGGACTGAGAGAGAGAAAACGCTAGGAGACGCCAGGCAGCACTGAGTGCTACTTCCAAATGTGAGAGTGTACCGATATAGAGCTGGAGAGAGAGTGAAGGAGAGTGGCCAGGAACAGAACCCCACAGATAACTAGGACTGTGGACTCGCCTGTCATCCCGTGAATCCTCCCTGTCACACCACTATTGTGTCTGCACCGGTGTCCTGCTGGCTGATATAAAGTGTTGAACTGTAACCTTTATTTGAAGTAAACGAGCTCTAGCAACCGTTCCCGACAGGAATTAAAGTTATCCCTGCATGTGAACTGCTTAGTTCCAACTTCTGGATTCACAGCAGAGAATGGAAGGGTAGTGTCACGAGTGATAAGAACTTAAGGTAAAATGCATACTGGGTTACCCTGTGAAACTCCCCCAGCAGTAACTTGGTTGGGTCCCGTGCTACCCCCAGGGGAGGAGATGGTAGAGCCTTGTGAAAAGACCTCAATCTACCCTACCATCTCCTTGGCTTTGGGTCCGCTCCTTGGTTGCTGCACTATCATTAGATGTAGCCTCAGCAACTTAATAACTATAAGGGTGGGTTCACACACAGCCTTTTTAGGAAATTGCAGTAGCAGTTTTTGATGTAGGTTTTTCAGCCCAAATCAGAAGTACATACTGGATCCACTTCTAGCTTAAGCTCAAAAAACCGCAAGTGTCGTTTCCCAAAAATGCTGTGTGAAGCCCTCTCACCAGTGTAATGATATCCATGACCGATGGCACCTCGTATATAACATTGAACAATTCTACATGACACATCTGTATCTCCAGTTCTAATATAAGGCATAATATCAGACAGGCTTTATGTAATCAGTGCAGATATTGATACAATGACTCAGGAGAATAAGCGAGGAAGGATATATAACAACTCTCATTATCTTCCTGCATTTTTATCATGTTGTATGAGTAACTATTTGTTACTTTTTTCACATTATCATATAAACAGCTAAATTATCTGCAGCTCGTTATTGTGTAACTGTTCCTATTATCTAAGCGCTTGACCCGAGGTGAGATGTCTTCTGTGTGAATTGTATGATTATTGTATACAGTGATATTAATATGTATGCAGTAATTCTGGGCTCCGTTGTGTTGGCACCAGCTAATAATAACACGGTGTAATTAGCAAGTGACAGCAATGTAATTATCAATATTATATGCAGATGACTGTTCTACAATCAGGCCCTGCCGCTTGTTGGATGGTGCCCTGTGCAGAAATTGTGTTGGTGCTTGCTCACCCAAAATAGTACCCTGCTATTTAGTGTATGAATAATTGTGCCAAACGTGCCATGCAGTATGATGCCCTAATGACAGTGACATACAGTTGCCACACACTGCAAAAATAATATACTGTACTGTGCTTAAACAGGTTTTCCAATTACGTGCACAAGTTCTCCATCCTTTGCCCATACATCTCCATTTGCAATATACTTAAGAACTGGATTCTGGTACTGTATCTATGTACTGAACTTGATTCTGGTGCCGTATTTATGTTATGAGTTTAGTTCAGTTGCTACATGTATACTATCAGCTTCTGGTCGTGGTGCTACTTATGTTATGAGCTTGGTTCTGGTGTTGTATTTATATTATGAGCTGATTTCTGGTATTGTATCTATGTACTGAGCTTGATTCCGGTGCCATATTTATGTTATGAGTTTAGTTCAGTTGCTGTATGTATGTTATGAGCTTCTGGTCCTGGTGCTGTATTTATGTTATGAGCTTGGTTCTTGTGTTGTATTTATGTCATGTACTTAGTTCTGGTGTTGTATTTATATAATGAGCTAGATTCTGGTATTGTATCTATGTACTGAGTTTGATTCTGGTGCAGCATTTATGCTATGGGTTTGGTTCAATTGCTGCATGTATTTTATGAGCTTCTGGTCCTGGTGCTGTATTTATGTTATGAGCTTAGTTTTTGCATTGTATTTATGTTATACACTTGTTTCTGGTTCTGTGTTTATGGTATAAGCTTGGTTCTGGTATTGTATCTATGTGCTGAGTTTGGCTCTGGTGCTATATTTATAGTAACATAGTATGTAAGGCTGAATGAAGATATATATGCTGCAATCTGAGGAGTAAATACTTGTGAATGGGCACACAAATCCAATGTTTGTGCACCTGTTCAGACAACATGAGCCGAGGCCACCATGCCGTTGCCCCTTCTCTTCCCTAGCTGGCTCACCTCCTCTTTCCTCCCCTCCAGCTTTTTGCAATGGAAGGAGCTGGGGCAGGTGCAGAGCCAAGCTCCCGCCCCCTTCCTGCCCCTTGTCCGCAGCCAGAAATGGGAGGAGGAGGGACGAGGCAGTGCTTCGCTTAGCCCCTGTCCCGCCTCTTCCCATTGCAAACAGCCGGAGGAGAGGAGAGAAGGGAGAGGGAGTTTAGCAGTCATGCTGCTAAATTCCCTTATACCTCCCTTCTCGGGCCGCTGTCATTTACTCTCATAGGAGTCTACGCAGCGGCCGACATATTCCGGACAGAAAGATCCAGGACCATCTTTTCGGCCCAACGTAAAAGCACCCAGCGCTATATTGTCCGTCTGGGCGCTTTTACGTCATGGGAATACGGCCATGTGATCTGATGCATTGGAATCCAATGCATCAGATCGTAGCGTATATCGGCCGGTCGTGAAAACAGCAGCCAAAATACGCACGTGTGAAAGAGCCCTTACTTTTAATGCCTAAATAGAGGCACCCGTCATGTTTTCGCAACGTTGGACGCTGCTAAACTCCCCCTTCCTTTTTCAGCAGCTCCCATAGAAGCCTATGGGAGCTGCCAGCATATATCGGCTGAAAGATTGGGCAATACCTATGTTTTGCGGCCACATATAAAATCGACCGCCGTACTTGGTTGGCGATGTCCTATCTTTCCCGGTGCAACGTTTTTATATGGCTAAAAATCGGTCATCCGAACAAATACATTGGAAACCAATGCTTCAGATGGTCACACTGGTGGAAATAAGGCCTTAGCCTGGACCTTGATTAGGCACCTGTGCTGCCAGCCTTGACTGTGCCTGTTTCCCCACTACACTCCTGTACAGACTAGCTGATATTGTGACTCAGTGCAGCGACAGCCACATTACCAGGACTATCTATCTGTGTAACAGCTTTGGGACCCTGCAGCAAAGTCAAGTGTTAAAATCAGGGTTGTCGGGTGCTGTCACCTCAAATAGCCCAAAACCAAATAGGTGTGGCAAGGTGGATCCACATCTGTCTGCTGACATGATGTTGGTTCTGATGCTGTAAATTAGGTACTGAGCTTTAGGGTAACTACCTACTACAGGTTTTTTTCACTGCGAAATCCGCAGCGTTTTTTTTTCTGCAGGGGTCTATGGGACTTATAATGTTAAAAAGCGCGATCGCGCAAAATCGCAATTCACCGTTAAATCGCTATTTTGTGCAATCCCGATTTTAACATTACAAGTCCCATAGACCCCTGCAGAAAAAAAAAACGCTGCGTATTTCGCAGTGAAAAAAAAAATGTAGTTGGTAGTCACCCTAATTCTGGTGCTGAATGTATGTAATATGCTTGGTTCCATTGCTGCATGTATGTTCTGATCTTCATTACGGTGCTGTATGTATGTACTGAGCTTTGTTCTGCAGCTGTATCTATGTACTGAGCTTCATTCTGCAGCTGTATCTATGTACTGAGCTTGGTTCCGGTGCTGTATGTATGTATTAAAGGGGTTGTCTCGCGGCAGCAAGTGGGTCTATACACTTCTGTATGGCCATATTAATGCACTTTGTAATATACATCGTGCATTAAATATGAGCCATACAGAAGTTATTCACTTACCTGCTCCGTTGCTAGCGTCCCCGTTGCCATGGTTCCGTCTAACTTCGGTGTCTTCTTGCTTTTTTAGACGCGCTTGCGCAGATGCATCTTCTCCCTTTGGCTGGTCTTGGAAGCATCGGCGTTTTGGCTCCGCCCCCTTGTACGCATCATCGCGTAGCTCCGCCCCATGACGTGTGCCGGTTCCAGCCTCCTGATTGGCTGGAATCGGCATGTGACGGGGGCGGAGCTACGCGATGACGCGTACAAGGGGCGGAGCCAAAACGCCGATGCTTCCAAGACCAGCCGAAGGGAGAAGATGCATCTGCGCAAGCGCGTCTAAAAAAGCAAGAAGACACCGAAGTTAGACGGAACCATGGCAACGGGGACGCTAGCAACGGAGCAGGTAAGTGAATAACTTCTGTATGGCTCATATTTAATGCACGATGTATATTACAAAGTGCATTAATATGGCCATACAGAAGTGTATAGACCCACTTGCTGCCGCGAGACAACCCCTTTAAGCTTAGTTCTGGTGCTGTATGTATGTACTGAGCTTCATTTTGCTGCTGTATTTATGTATTGAGCTTGGTTACGGTGCTGTATGTATATACTGAGCTTCATTTTGCTGCTGTATGTATGTAATGAGCTTGCTTCTGGTATAGTATTTATTCACTGAGCTGTTCTGGTGGGGATATGCTGCTATCTTGCTACTTTGTGCACAAGCAGAATACAGTCAGAATGCCTATTAGTGTAATGTATAGATATTAGAGATGAGCGAACACCAAAATGTTCGGGTGTTCGTTATTCGTAACGAACTTCCCGTGATGCTCGAGGGTTCGTTTCGAACAACGAACCCCATTGAAGTCAATGGGCGACCAGAACATTTTTGTATTTCGCCGATGCTCGCTAAGGTTTTCATGTGTGAAAATCTGGGCAATTCAGGAAAGTGATGGGAATGACACAGTGACGGATAGGGCAGGCGAGGGGCTACATGTTGGGCTGCATCTCAAGTTCCCAGGTCCCACTATTAAGCCACAATACCGGCAAGAGTGGGCCCCCCCCCTCCCAACAACTTTTACTTCTGAAAAGCGCTCATTAGCATGGCATACCTTTGCTAAGCACCACACTACCTCCAACAAAGCACAATCACTGCCTGCATGACACTCCACTGACACTTCTCCTGGGTTACATGCTGCCCAACCGCCCCCCCTCCCCCCCACAGCGCACACCAAAGTGTCCCTGCGCAGCCTTCAGCTGCCCTCATGCCACACCACGCTCATGTCTATTTAGAATTGCGTCTGCCATGACGAGGGACCGCAGGCACACACTGCAGAGGTTGGCACGGCTAGGCAGCGACCCTCTTTAAAAGTGGCGGAGCGATAGCCCACAATGCTGTACAGAAGCAATGATAAATAGAATCCTGTGCCACCGCCATCAGGAGCTGCACACGTGGGCATAGCAATGGGGAACCTATGTGCCACACACTATTCATTCTGTCAAGGTGTCTGCATGCCCCAGTCAGACCGGGCTTTTTAATTCATAGACACAGGCAGGTACAACTCCCTATTGTGAAGTCCCTGTCGACCCACAGCATGGGTGGCTCCCTGGAACCCACCGGCGGTACACAGAAATATCCCATTGCATTGCCCAACACAGCTGAGGTAGTAATGTCGTGCTTAATGCAGATGGGCTTCGGCCCACACTGCATGCCCCAGTCTGACTGGGGTTCTTTATAAGTGTACAGATGTAGTAAAAACTCCGTGTGCACCTACAGCATGGGTGGGTGCCAGGAAGCCACCGGCGGTACATAGAAATATCCCATTGCATTGCCCAACACAGCTGAGGTAGTAATGTTGTGCTTAACCCTTTCCAATCCAATTTGTATATGGTTTTCCTAGGGGGCTTACTCTTTTTCTGCTGTTATACAACGGCGCTATATGCTGGCTAAAGCCAGTACTGCATGAGCTGACACGTAGGATAGGCTCCGACAGCAGAGAGGCTGGCAATATACAGTAAGAGAACCCCGACGGACGTCTACCAACAACGGAGCTGTACAGCCTTAAACCCTAATGTCTTCACAGGTCACACAGTGGACTGGAAAGGGTTAATGCAGGTGGGTTTCGGCCCACACTGCATGCCCCAGTCAGACTGGGGTTCTTTACAAGTGGACACATGTAGGTTTAACTCCCTGTGGACCCACTGCCTGGGTGGGTGCCAGGAAGCCACCGGCGGTACATAGAAATATCCCATTGCATTGCCCAACACAGCTGAGGTAGTAATGTTGTGCTTAACCCTTTCCAATCCAATTTGTATATGGTTTTCCTAGGGGGCTTACTCTTTTTCTGCTGTTATACAACGGCGCTATATGCTGGCTAAAGCCAGTACTGCATGAGCTGACACGTAGGATAGGCTCCGACAGCAGAGAGGCTGGCAATATACAGTAAGAGAACCCCGACGGACGTCTACCAACAACGGAGCTGTACAGCCTTAAACCCTAATGTCTTCACAGGTCACACAGTGGACTGGAAAGGGTTAATGCAGGTGGGTTTCGGCCCACACTGCATGCCCCAGTCAGACTGGGGTTCTTTACAAGTGGACACATGTAGGTTTAACTCCCTGTGGACCCACTGCCTGGGTGGGTGCCAGGAAGCCACCGGCGGTACATAGAAATATCCCATTGCATTGCCCAACACAGCTGAGGTAGTAATGTCGTGCGTAATACAGGTGGGCTTCGGCCCACACTGCATGCCCCAGTCAGACGGGTTCTTTAGAAGTGTACAGAAGTATTAAAAACTCAGTGTGCACCTACAGCATGGGTGGCTCCCTGGAACCCACCGGCGGTACACAAAAATATCCCATTGCATTGCCCAACACAGCTGAGGTAGTAATGTCGTGCGTAATGCAGGTGGGCTTCGGCCCACACTGCATGCCCCAGTCAGACTGGGGTTCTTTACAAGTGGACACATGTAGGTTTAACTCCCTGTGGACCCACTGCCTGGGTGGGTGCCAGGAAGCCACCGGCGGTACATAGAAATATCCCATTGCATTGCCCAACACAGCTGAGGTAGTAATGTCGTGCGTAATACAGGTGGGCTTCGGCCCACACTGCATGCCCCAGTCAGACGGGTTCTTTAGAAGTGTACAGAAGTATTAAAAACTCAGTGTGCACCTACAGCATGGGTGGCTCCCTGGAACCCACCGGCGGTACACAAAAATATCCCATTGCATTGCCCAACACAGCTGAGGTAACGTCAGCTGTAATGCAGGTGGGCTAAAAATTAATTTGATTACACTGTAGGCGAGGGCCCACAAAAATTGCTGTATCAACAGTACTAATGTACATCCCAAAAATTGGCCATGGCCAGCCAAGAGGGCAGGTGAAACCCATTAATCGCTTTGGTTAATGTGGCTTAAGTGGTAACTAGGCCTGGAGGCAGCCCAGTGTAACGAAAAATTGGTTCAAGTTAAAGTTCCAATGCTTTTAAGCGCATTGAAACTTATAAAAATTGTTCAGAAAAATTATTTGAGTGAGCCTTGTGGCCCTAAGAAAAATTGCCCGTTCAGCGTGATTACGTGAGGTTTCACGAGGAGGAGCAGGAGGAGGAGGAGGAGGAATATTAGACACAGATTGATGAAGCACAAATGTCCCCGTTTTGGATGGTGAGAGAGAACGTAGCTTCCATCCGCGGGTGCAGCCTACGTATTGCTTACGTATCGCTGCTGTCCGCTGGTGGAGAACAGAAGTCTGGCGAAATCCAGCCTTTGTTCATCTTGATGAGTGTTAGCCTGTCGGCACTGTCGGTTGACAAGCGGCTACGCTTATCGGTGATGATTCCCCCAGCCGCACTAAACACCCTCTCCGACAACACGCTAGCCGCAGGACAAGCAAGCACCTCAAGGGCATACAGGGCTAGTTCAGGCCACGTGTCCAGCTTCGACACCCAGTAGTTGTAGGGGGCAGAGGCGTCACCAAGGATGGTCGTGCGATCCGCTACGTACTCCCTCACCATCCTTTTGCAGTGCTCCCGCCGACTCAGCCGTGACTGGGGAGCGGTGACACAGTCTTGGTGGGGAGCCATAAAGCTGGCCAGGCCCTTAAAGACTGTTGCACTGCCTGGGATGTACATGCTGCTCGATCTACGCACATCCCCTGCAACATGGCCCTCGGAACTGCGCCTTCTGCCACTAGCGCTGTCGGCTGGGAATTTTACCATCAGCTTGTCCGCAAGGGTCCTGTGGTATAGCAACACTCTCGAACCCCTTTCCTCTTCGGGAATCAGAGTGGGCAGGTTCTCCTTATACCGTGGATCGAGCAGTGTGTACACCCAGTAATCCGTAGTGGCCAGAATGCGTGCAACGCGAGGGTCACGAGAAAGGCATCCTAACATGAAGTCAGCCATGTGTGCCAGGGTACCTGTACGCAACACATGGCTGTCTTCACTAGGAAGATCACTTTCAGGATCCTCCTCCTCCTCCTCCTCCTCAGGCCATACACGCTGAAAGGATGACAGGCAATCAGCCGGTGTACCGTCAGCAGCTGGCCAAGCTGTCTCTTCCCCCTCCTCCTCATCCTCCTCATGCTCCTCCTCCTCCTCCTGTACGCGCTGAGAAATAGACAGGAGGGTGCCCTGACTATCCAGCGGCATACTGTCTTCCCCCGCCCCCGTTTCCGAGCGCAAAGCAGCTGCCTTTATGGTTTGCAGGGAATTTCTCAAGATGCATAGCAGAGGAATGGTGACGCTAATGATTGTAGCATCGCCGCTCACCACCTGGGTAGACTCCTCAAAATTACCAAGGACATGGCAGATGTCTGCCAACCAGGCCCACTCTTCTGAAAGGAATTGAGGAGGCTGACTCCCACTGCGCCGCCCATGTTGGAGTTGGTATTCGACTATAGCTCTACGCTGTTCATAGAGCCTGGCCAACATGTGGAGCGTAGAGTTCCACCGTGTGGGCACGTCGCACAGCAGTCGGTGCACTGGCAGCTTAAAGTGATGTTGCAGGGTGCGCAGGGTGGCAGCGTCCGTGTGGGACTTGCGGAAATGTGCGCAGAGCCGGCGCGCCTTTACGAGCAGGTCTGACAAGCGTGGGTAGCTTTTCAGAAACCGCTGAACCACCAAATTAAAGACGTGGGCCAGGCATGGCACGTGCGTGAGGCTGCCGAGCTGCAGAGCCGCCACCAGGTTACGGCCGTTGTCACACACGACCATGCCCGGTTGGAGGCTCAGCGGCGCAAGCCAGCGGTCGGTCTGCTGTGTCAGACCCTGCAGCAGTTCGTGGGCCGTGTGCCTCTTATCGCCTAAGCTGAGTAGTTTCAGCACGGCCTGCTGACGCTTGCCCACCGCTGTGCTGCCACACCGCGCGACACCGACTGCTGGCGACATGCTGCTGATAACACATCTTGATTGTGAGACAGAGGAGGAGGAGGAGGAGGAGGGTGCTTTAGTGGAGGAAGCATACACCTCCGCAGATACCACCACCGAGCTGGGGCCCGCAATTCTGGGGGTGGGTAGGACGTGAGCGGTCCCAGGCTCTGACTCTGTCCCAGCCTCCACTAAATTCACCCAATGTGCCGTCAGGGAGATGTAGTGGCCCTGCCCGCCTGTGCTTGTCCACGTGTCCGTAGTTAAGTGGACCGTGGCAGTAACCGCGTTGGTGAGGGCGCGCACAATGTTGCGGGAGACGTGGTCGTGCAGGGCTGGGACGGCACATCGGGAAAAGTAGTGGCGACTGGGAACTGAGTAGCGCGGGGCCGCCGCCTCCATGATACTTTTGAAGGACTCCGTTTCCACAACCCTATACGGCAGCATCTCAAGGCTGATGAATTTTGCGATGCGGACGGTTAACGTTTGAGCGTGCGGGTGCGTGGCGGCGTACTTGCGCTTGCGCTCGAACACTTGCGCAAGCGACGGCTGAACGGTGCGCTGAACTACACTGCTGGATGGGGCCGAGGACAGCGGAGATGAGGGTGTGGGTGCAGGCCATGAGGCGGTAGTGCCTGTGTCCTGAGAGGGGGGTTGCATCTCAGTGGCAGGTTGGGGCACAGGGGGAGAGGCAGGGGTGCAAACCGGAGGCGGTGAACGGCCTTTGTCCCACCTTGCGGGGTGCTTGGCCATCATATGTCTGCGCATGGTGGTGGTGGTGAGGCTGTTGGTGTTGGCTCCCCGGCTGAGCTTTGCGCGACAAAGGTTGCACACCACTGTTCGTCGGTCGTCAGGCGTCTCTGTGAAAAACTGCCAGACCTTAGAGCACCTCGGCCTCCGCAGGGTGGCATGGCGCGAGGGGGCGCTTTGGGAAACACTTGGTGGATTATTCGGTCTGGCCCTGCCTCTACCCCTGGCCACTGCACTGCCTCTTGCAACCTGCCCTGCTGATGCCCTTGACTCCCCCTCTGAAGACCTGTCCTCCTGAGTAAGCGTTGCACACCAGGTGGGGTCAGTCACCTCATCGTCCTGCTGCTCTTCCTCCGAATCCTCTGTGCGCTGCTCCCTGGGACTTACTGCCCTTACTACTACCTCACTGCAAGACAACTGTGTCTGATCGTCATCGTCCTCCTCACCCACAGAAAGTTGTTGAGACAGTTGGCGGAAGTCCCCAGCCTCTTCCCCCGGACCCCGGGAACTTTCGAATGGTTGGGCATCAGTGACGATAAACTCCTCTGGTGGGAGAGGAACCGCTGCTGCCCAATCTAAGCAGGGGCCCGAGAACAGTTCCTGGGAGTGTTCCCGCTCCTGAGCAGGTGTCATTGTAGTGGAGTGAGGAGGCTGGGAGGAAGGAGGAGCAGCAGACAGAGGATTCGGATTGGCAGCAGTGGACGGCGCAGAACTGCGGGTAGACGATAGGTTGCTCGAAGCACTTTCTGCCATCCAGGACAGGACCTGCTCACACTGCTCATTTTCTAATAACCGTCTCCCGCGTGGACCCATTAATTGGGCGATGAATGTGGGGACGCCAGAAACGTGCCTCTCTCCTAATCGCGCAGCAGACAGCTGCGACACACCTGGATCAGGAGCTTGGCCTGTGCCCACACCCTCACTTGGCCCTCCGCGTCCTCGGCCACGTCCACGTCCACGTCCTCTAGGCTTACCCCTACCCCTCAGCATGCTGTATTACCAGTGATTAGATTTCCCAGGCAGGAAATAAATTGGCGCAAGACTGCAGGCCAAATATAATTTTTGCCCTTTTTGGAAAACGAAAGGCCCCACTGCCTCTAGTGAATGAATTATCTAAGTTTAATAACTGTGCTGTGTCCCTGCTTATGTGTCACAGAACGTGAGGGTAGCAGAGTTATTATAACTCTTGGAGAGCAGGTATTTTTTTTCCCAATTAAGGAAAGCAAATGGCGAAGCCAGCAGTAAAGCGTAGCTGGCTGCGTATGATTTAGCAATGTTTTTCACGCAGCTCACACGTGTCCACCGCCCGTAAGGACGGACAGAGGCTGGACAAATAGATTTGTTTTCAGTTTTTTCCCACCAACAGGCAGCACTGCGTATATTCTATGAACCTGAGAAGTTTAATAACTGTGCTGTGTCCCTGCTTATGTGTCACAGAACGTGAGGGTAGCAGAGTTATTATAACTCTTGGAGAGCAGGTATTTTTTTTCCCAATTAAGGAAAGCAAATGGCGAACCCAGCAGTAAAGCGTAGCTGGCTGCGTATGATTTAGCAATGTTTTTCACGCAGCTCACACGTGTCCACCGCCCGTAAGGACGGACAGAGGCTGGACAAATAGATTTGTTTTCAGTTTTTTCCCACCAACAGGCAGCACTGCGTATATTCTATGAACCTGAGAAGTTTAATAACTGTGCTGTGTCCCTGCTTATGTGTCACAGAACGTGAGGGTAGCAGAGTTATTATAACTCTTGGAGAGCAGGTATTTTTTTTCCCAATTAAGGAAAGCAAATGGCGAACCCAGCAGTAAAGCGTAGCTGGCTGCGTATGATTTAGCAATGTTTTTCACGCAGCTCACACGTCTCCACAGGCGTAAGGACGGACACAGGCTGGACAAATAGATTTCTTTTCAGTTTTTTCCCACCAACAGGCAGCACTGCGTATATTCAATGAACCTGAGAAGTTTAATAACTGTGCTGTGTCCCTGCTTATGTGTCACAGAACGTGAGGGTAGCAGAGTTATTATAACTCTTGGAGAGCAGGTATTTTTTTTCCCAATTAAGGAAAGCAAATGGCGAACCCAGCAGTAAAGCGTAGCTGGCTGCGTATGATTTAGCAATGTTTTTCACGCAACTCACACGTCTCCACAGGCGTAAGGACGGACACAGGCTGGACAAATAGATTTCTTTTCAGTTTTTTCCCACCAACAGGCAGCACTGCGTATATTCAATGAACCTGAGAAGTTTAATAACTGTGCTGTGTCCCTGCTTATGTGTCACAGAACGTGAGGGTAGCAGAGTTATTATAACTCTTGGAGAGCAGGTATTTTTTTTCCCAATTAAGGAAAGCAAATGGCGAACCCAGCAGTAAAGCGTAGCTGGCTGCGTATGATTTAGCAATGTTTTTCACGCAGCTCACACGTGTCCACCGCCCGTAAGGACGGACAGAGGCTGGACAAATAGATTTGTTTTCAGTTTTTTCCCACCAACAGGCAGCACTGCGTATATTCTATGAACCTGAGAAGTTTAATAACTGTGCTGTGTCCCTGCTTATGTGTCACAGAACGTGAGGGTAGCAGAGTTATTATAACTCTTGGAGAGCAGGTATTTTTTTTCCCAATTAAGGAAAGCAAATGGCGAACCCAGCAGTAAAGCGTAGCTGGCTGCGTATGATTTAGCAATGTTTTTCACGCAGCTCACACGTCTCCACAGGCGTAAGGACGGACACAGGCTGGACAAATAGATTTCTTTTCAGTTTTTTCCCACCAACAGGCAGCACTGCGTATATTCAATGAACCTGAGAAGTTTAATAACTGTGCTGTGTCCCTGCTTATGTGTCACAGAACGTGAGGGTAGCAGAGTTATTATAACTCTTGGAGAGCAGGTATTTTTTTTCCCAATTAAGGAAAGCAAATGGCGAACCCAGCAGTAAAGCGTAGCTGGCTGCGTATGATTTAGCAATGTTTTTCACGCAGCTCACACGTGTCCACCGCCCGTAAGGACGGACAGAGGCTGGACAAATAGATTTGTTTTCAGTTTTTTCCCACCAACAGGCAGCACTGCGTATATTCTATGAACCTGAGAAGTTTAATAACTGTGCTGTGTCCCTGCTTATGTGTCACAGAACGTGAGGGTAGCAGAGTTATTATAACTCTTGGAGAGCAGGTATTTTTTTTCCCAATTAAGGAAAGCAAATGGCGAACCCAGCAGTAAAGCGTAGCTGGCTGCGTATGATTTAGCAATGTTTTTCACGCAGCTCACACGTCTCCACAGGCGTAAGGACGGACACAGGCTGGACAAATAGATTTGTTTTCAGTTTTTTCCCACCAACAGGCAGCACTGCGTATATTCTATGAACCTGAGAAGTTTAATAACTGTGCTGTGTCCCTGCTTATGTGTCACAGAACGTGAGGGTAGCAGAGTTATTATAACTCTTGGAGAGCAGGTATTTTTTTTCCCAATTAAGGAAAGCAAATGGCGAAGCCAGCAGTAAAGCGTAGCTGGCTGCGTATGATTTAGCAATGTTTTTCACGCAGCTCACACGTGTCCACCGCCCGTAAGGACGGACAGAGGCTGGACAAATAGATTTGTTTTCAGTTTTTTCCCACCAACAGGCAGCACTGCGTATATTCTATGAATAATAACTGTGTTGTGGCCCTGCCTATACAATTCTTTCCCTGCAGTATCAATGGAGGGTGGAATGCTCTGCAGAGGCGATTTTGAGAAGCCCAAAAAAAATGCAGCACAGCCAACAGCAGCCTGGACAGTACTGCACACGGATAAATATGGCCCTAGAAAGGACCGTTGAGGTTCTTGAAGGCTACACTCACTCCTAACACTCTCCCTGCCTATGCAGCACTTCTGTCCCTAATGCCAGGTGCAACGGTCTGCAGAGGCGATTTTGAGAAAAAAAAAATCCCACTGCTAACAGCAGCCAACACACAGCTATCAGTGGCCCTAATAAGGACCTTTGGGGGGTCTTGAAGCCTACACTAACTACCAATTCTTTCCCTACAGCAGCTCCGGTATAAACAGCACTGTCCCTCATCTAACTCACACCGCATCTGAGGCGAGCCGCGGGAGGGGCCGACTTTTATATTAGGCGAACACCTGATCTCGCCAGTCACTCACAGCAGGGGGGTGGTATAGGGCTTAAACGTTGCAGGGGGAAGTTGTAATGCCTTCCCTGTCTTTCAATTGGCCAGAAAAGCGCGCTAACGTCTCAGGGAAGGAAGTGAAAGTAACCAGAACACCGCATGGTGTTCGTCACGAATAACGAACATCCCGAACACCCTAATATTCGCACGAATATCAAGCTCGGACGAACGCGTTCGCTCATCTCTAATAGATATATATATGTATATGTATATTTTTTCTTTTGACAGGGAAGGGAGGCACATACAACTTCTGAGCAGGGTGTTGCTCGTAGACTTGTTTTTGGTTAGTGTATGTAGATTGTGACATTACGTATGACGTCTATTCTCTGTGTTCATAATTAGTCCCTTATTAACTGAGTTATTTAAATGACTGTAATGGCAGCTTCTGCCACTTCTTCCCTCCCGTCATTGTCACGCTGTGCTGGGTCCCTGGTTTGGATCTGCTATTCTAATGGCTGGCCTTTGGTCTGCAGGTAATTAAAAAGCCTAATTAATCTTGATTAATGCGCAAAATAACAGAAAGGCTAAAAATGTGCGAGTCACTGTAATTAATGACAAACAAAAGCCAAATCCCTCCCTGATGTATGGCTGCAGAACTGACCAGCCGGTAATTAAATATGTGTACACTCCTCTGTCATGATTTGTGCTCTAATGGATGATGGAATGAGATCCTGGAAGTGATCAACCAACACTCAGGTTATTACACTCCACATTACTGCAAAGGGGGTTTCAAAGGACTGTGAAAAATATAGCTTCATAATGGCAATAGGCCAATTCGTTATTAAAGAGCGGCTCTTCAACAAATAGGACAATAGAGCTTGAAATACACTATGTTGACAAAAGGATTGGTACATATGCATAGAAGGTGATAAAATTCAGTCCGGGGTTGGGCCAACTTTGGCCTCAATGACTACAGTAACTCTCCTAGGCCTTTTTCCACCAAAGTCCCATAGATTTATGGAGGAATTTGTCTTCACTCCTCGAGGAAAGATTCAGAAAGGGATATGAGGGATGATAGGAGTTTTGGGCGCGCACAGATACGGTGTTCTAGTTTGTACCGAAGATACTCAACAGGATGGAGATCCGGATTATCGGTTGGCCAATGACAGTTGCCTATGTTCTGCTCCTCAAACCAAGCCTCAATACTGCATGCCGTATGACATGGTGGTTGATCATGTTGTAGAGACACAGAGCTGTACCCAAGTATTGCCACAGGGTAGGTGATGCCAAATTGTCCGATGTCTCTGTACCTATTGGTGGTGAGGGTGGTCTTAACTATAACCAATGGTCCTAGTCCTTCCCAACAGAAACCCGAACACCATAACAGAACCTCCTCCAAACCTCACTGTTGGGACGATGCAGTAGAAACCACTCTTCAGACAACCACCAAATCTAAGTGCATCCATTCGATCTGAAGATGGTATCCTGGAATTCGGCTTCCACTCATTTACAGTCCAAGAATGACGCTCCAAGCACCATCGTAGGTGCCACTGTGCAGTCACTGCTGTGATGTTGTAAGCAGCCGCTCATCCATGGTAACCCCTCACTTGCCATTCCTTACGGAGGGTTTTGGTGCTAATGCATGTCCCAATGGCCTGTGAGACCCCTTGAGAGAGGGCAGACAATGTGTGTGGTGTCTTTACAGCTCCTACAAGGCTTTGCTATCCACGTTCTGTCAGTTTACGAGGTCTCCCTGAACATGGTGGCATCGCACACACCGGATGGTCTCCACCCCCAATTACATGGCCAACAGTGGACTTTGGAAGGTCCAGAAGCTACGATGTCCATGTTGATTGGTTGGTGACATCTCACCACAAGACCCCGTTGTCAGCTCTACACCTGGTGACATCCCACCGCCAGATCCCATTGTCAGCTCTACACCTGGTGACATCCCACCACCAGATCCCTTTCTTTCCTGCAGAGCATGCTACAATTTTTCAAAAAAATCAAACGGACCCAAAAAAAACGCAACAAAAATGAGAAAATGGCACTAAAGAAACCACAATGTTTATTGGCCTTTTCATATTTTGTTATTGACCTGCAGGTAACATCTGGACACAACATTGTTTGCAGCAAACAAATGCACCAAAACCGCTTGCAAAGAAGAAAACTTTAAAGTGCAGTATTAAAAAACAATAAAAAATGGTGGTGTGTGACTGGGACATAATTCCACATTTTTTCCCACATCAAAGAACATGACAGATTTAATTTTCATAATTTCGACTATTTTGTGTGCAAACATGGCGGTAGCCGGTGAAATTCCTGATTTCTGTTTTATCACAAACTTTGCAAATAGCGATTTAACACGAGGAGAGGTAAGACATCGCTCGGCATCATTAGCAGTCATTACCGATGCAGTGTGCTGAGCATCGCACTCTTGTGCCTTTGTTCAAGTAATTTTTGACAGGGAAATATGGAAATGTGTAGGTGGGAAATTACCGGCAGGTTCTGCTCATGTCCTCAGGTATCCTCAACTTCTACATGGCGGTTCTTATTTTTGTTCATTATGTCTTCTTAATATAATGAGAATTTCTGGTGTGATGATTTATGGCCAATACAGTTTGGCCCTATGCTGGTATGATGTACAGTATTTAATGATGGTACAGCATTATGAATAGTATAAAATGATAGTAGTATGTGACGCCCTGGATGGCGAGAGTAACAAATAGAGAAGTCCTTAATCGTATAAGACCTGATATATCACTGGAGGACAAGATGACTGTACTCAGACTCATGGATGACAAGATGACTGGGCTCAGACTCACGGGTGACAAGATGACCGGGCTCAGACTCACGAAGCACAGGATGACCGGGCTCAGGCTCATGTATTTCGACCATGTAATGTGAGCTGAGTCGCTAGAAAAATCTAAAATACTTGGACAGATCAGTGGCAAAAGGAGAAATGGCACCAAATAACATGATGGCTGATACTGTCAGAGCTGATACTGGCATGGATATCACACAACTGAAAGAAGCAGAGTAGAGATGAGCGAACACGTTCGGCCCCGCCCCTTTTTCGCCCGAACACCGAACTTTGCGAACACCTCGGTGTTCGGGCGAAAAAGTTCGGGGGCCGCCGTGGCAGCGCGGGGGGGTGCGGCGGGGAGCGGGGGGGAGAGGGAGAGAGAGAGGGCTCCCCCCTGTTCCCCGCTACTGCCGCCCGCGCCGCCGCGCATCTCCCCGCCCCCCGGCGGCACCCGGACACTTACGCGCGAACACTCCAGTGTTCGCTAAAGCCGGTGTCCGGGTGCGGATGTGTCCGTTACGGACACGTTCGCTCATCTCTAAAGCAGAGCAAAACCAAAAAACTTGGAGGGAGCTCTCCTGTAGGGTCACCGAGGGTCATGAATGACTAAACGGCTAAGAACAACAACAACATATGACTCTAAGACTATATGATGTACAATAAGTAATGATAGTAAAGTATGATGTATAAGGAATTCTGTCATTAGAAAGCCTCATGTGGTGTAAAGTGCTAAGAAAGCAGAAATACAGTTCTAAGCTCTCGCTCAGGACCTGAAGGTTGCTAGTTCAATCCCTACTTAGTTCAGGTAGCTGGCTCAAGATTGACTCAGCCTTCCATCCTTTTATGGTCAGTAAAATAAATCCCTAGGTTGGTTGGGGGTAATAAATAAATAAATTACCTGAAAGCACTGTGGAATACGTTGGCACTATACAAATAAGTTTTTCTTGTTTTTTTTTTTTTTTAAATCCATACTTACCTATTCCTCACTCCCCAGGCAGTCTTCTTACTACATCTTCTCCTCGCTGATCTTTTCCAGTCCCCCGGGTCACCTCACCTCCAGCCGGGTGGATCCTCTTCTTCTTGTTTTAGAGCGTTCATTCTCAGCATTCTGCTTCCTGCAGGTCAGTGCACCCTGTCACTAGTGACAGCGTTCACTGCCTGGTAGGGATTGCTGAGGCTATTGCCTAGACTGCGCATGCACGCTGTCTCGCAACAATAGTATATGAACACTCGCAGTGAGACAGTGTGCATCTACAGTCTCGAAGACAGCTCAGCATGCCCTGCTGGGCAGTGAACGTTACATCACTAGTGACATAACACACACTGACCTACAGGAAGAAGAATGCCGAGAATGGACGCTTAGTCATTGGAAGAAGTAGAATCGGCTGGCTGGAGGTGAGGTGACTCAGGGTACTGCAGGTGCCTGAAAAAGATCCCAAGGAGAAGACGCGATAAATAGATCACTTGGGGAGGAATAAATCAGTATTGATTTATTTTCTTTTAATGACAGAACCCCTTTAAGTAATGATTTAAAGTATGATGGTATATATAATATGTAATGATATTGCAGCATCCGAGGAGCGGGCCCACAGCTTAGGAGACAGCGGGGTAGAGTTTGGGCTTTGTCATGTGGCTTTACTATTCCCCACCCTGAGGGTAGCAAAGGAACCATCAGAGTTACTAAGGGAAGGTCTTGCAAAGGGGTACCCAATACGTGGTTTATCTTAACAGTCTTTTTGTCACAGGTGAGGCCATCATTCCTTCCTCTGCAGTGAATCTGGATGGTGAAATAAATGGTCCACACTCACAGGAAATGTTTAAATAGCAAAGCCGGGAACTGTCGGTAGAGCTCCTTTACCGGCAGAAAACTATTTACAGTCCAATGAAAAGTATAAATTCACGCCAGCAGGAAAACGGTGCCTAAATTACAAAGTGGTGCGACAGTGAGGAGATCACAGGTTGACAGAAGAATCTACAGTTCTAGTTATCTGCAGGGTTCTGCTCCCATTACAATTTCCTTTGACTCTCAGCACTCATGTTCGGCAGACGCCCCACACTGCGATGGCGGTCCCACTCTCCTCTCCTCAGTGGTTCAGGACACCATTGGCATCTCCTGGGTAAAGCAGGGCCAGGGATGTACAATATGATCATACAATATAATGTACAGTAAGTAATGATGGTACAGTATGGTATAGAATGTAATGACATACATAGTAACATAGTATGTTAGGTTGAATAAAGACAATGTCCATCTAGTTCAGCCTGTTTCAAATCCCCCTTGTTGGTCCAGAGGAAGGCAGAAAAAAACCAACCAGCCAATTAATCTCACTTGGAGGAAAACAATGACTTCCTGACTCCATAATGGCAGTCAGAATAATTCCTGGATCAACGTTTGAGTTCCTACCTGACTGCAAGACCCGGATCAACAACCCCACTTAGAGATGAGCGAGCACACTCGCCCGAGCTTGATGCTCGTTCAAGTATTAGGGTAATCGAGATGCTCGTTACTTGAGACGAGCACCACGCGGTACTTGAGTCAATTGCATTTCCTTCCCCGCATGTTTAGCGCCATTTTCTAGTCAATAGACATGCAGGGAAGGCATTACCACTTCCTCCTGTGACATGCCAGCCCCCCCAGTAGTGAGTGGCTGGGCCGATCAGGTGACCGCCGAGTACTTAAAGTGGTCCAGCCGCGGCTCGCCTCAGACGCATGCTGGTAGAGGTTAGGGAAAGTGTTGCTGCTGATAAAGGGACAGTTTTAGAGTAGGATCCTGTTGTCAAGAACCCCAACGGTCCTTCTTAGGGTTGCTCTTCATAGCGTGCATTACTGTTGTGGCTGGCTGGGAGCAGTAGTGTACCAATTTTTTTTTAAGCATCTCGGGCTATGCAGGCCATTTCAGCTATAACGTTCTCAGTCTACAGTACATAACGCAGAGTTTAGGGACAGAGCTGCTTCTATAGGGAAAGTTATACAGTCCTGATCCTCCGTACAAGAACCCCAACTGTCCTTCTTAGGGCTACATCTGACCATGTGCTTTACAGTTGTGGCTAGCTGGGAGCAGTAGTGCATCAATTTTTGTATTACGCATCAAGGCCTGTTCCCAGCCTTTCAGTAATAGCATTCTCAGCCTGCAGTGCCGTACAACCAGCTCTCACTGAGAGACTGCACTGTAACATTTCCTAGCCTAGTGCAAACTACTTTAGTTATACCGTTCTGTGTGTGCAGTGCATAACGCAGAGTTTAGGGACACAACCACTTCTATAGGGAAAGTTATACAGTCCTCATTCTCCATGCAAGAACCCCAAGGGTCCTTCCCAGGGCTACATCTGACTGTGTGCTTTACAGTTGTGGCTGGCTGGGAGCAGTAGTGCACCAACTTTTGTATTACGCATCTAGGCCTATTCCCAGCCTTTCAGTAATAGCGTTCTCAGCCTGCAGTTACGTACAACCAGCTCTCACCGTGAAACTGCACTCTAACATTTCCTAGCCTACTGCAAACAACTTCAGTTATATCCTTCTATGTCTGCAGTGCATTAGACAGAGGTCTCACCGCTAAACAGTACTGTAATATTTCCTGGGCCACTGCAAAGTATTTCAGCTCTGCCACTGTGCAGAGCATCTCACAATACTCTTTCCTTGGTGGGGTTGAGATAGCCACAGTTACCAGCATTATCCATTGGCTTTAGAGGCTTCTTCCACTCCACACAGCCTCTATTATCTACAAGTCTCTGCGAGCAGTAAATTACCCCTAGGTATCAGCGCAAGACAGCGGGTTAATTTTTCAAGTCACAGCATAGAGCCTCCGCTATCTACAAGTCTCTGTGTGTGGTGAATTAGCCACAGTTGTCAGTGCTGTACAGTGGGGTAATTTATTTGGGCCCTGCTCTATTCTGAATCCGCCATGATGAGGAGTAGGGGTAAGGGTCGAGGACGTGGACTCGGACACGGGCGTCCACGTGAGGGTGTAGGCACATGACAAGTTCCTGGGCGTGGTGAATCACAGCCGGCTGCTGCGGGATTAGGAGAGAGGCAAGGTTCTGGGCTCCCCAGCTTTATATCACAATTTTCGGGTCCGTGTGGTAGACCTTTATTACAGAGCAGTGCGGGCAGGTCCTGTCGTGGATGGCAGAAAACACATCCAGCAATGTATCGACCACCCAGTCTTCTACGCAGTCCACTACTCCCGGCCTAAGGACTGCAACTCCGAATCTTCTGGCTGCTCCTCCTTCCTCCCAGCCTCCTCACTCCATGAAAATGACATATTCTGAGCAGGCAGACTGCCAGGAACTGTTCTTGGGTCCCTGCCATGAGTGGGAAAAATGGTTACTCTCTCACCTGAGGAGTTTGTCATGACCGATGCTCAACCTTTGGAAAGTTCCCGGAGTCCGGGTGATGAGGCTGGGGACTTCCGGCAACTGTCTAAAGAGCTTTTTGTGGATGAGGATAATGAGACACAGTTGTCTGTCAGTAAGGTAGTAGTAAGGGCAGTATGTCCAAGGGAGGAGCGCACAGAGGATTCGGAGGAAGAGCAGCTGGACAATGAGGTGACTGATCCCACCTGGTTTGCTAAGCCTACTGAGGACAGGGCTTCAGAGGGGGAGGCAAGTGCAGCAGCAGGACAGGTTGGAAGAGGCAGTGGAGTGACCAGGGGTAGAGGCAGGACCAGAGCGAAGAATCCCCCAACTGTTTCCCAAAGCACACCCTAGCAGCAAGCCTCCCTGCAGGGGAGGCTTCAAAGGTGTGGATGTTTTTTAGTGAGAGCACAGATGACCGATGAACAGTGGTGTGCAACCTGTGTTGCACCAAGATCAGCCGGGGAGCCACCACTACCAGCCTCACTACCACCAGCATGCGCAGACATATGATGGCCAAGCACCCCACAAGGTGGGATGAAGGCTATTTACCGCCTCCGGGTCACACCACTGCCTCTTCCCCGATGCCAAAACCTGCCACACAGATCCAATCCCCCTCCCAGGATGCAAACAAGAGTGCCTCCCGGCCTGCACCCACACCCTCACCTCCACAGTCCTCCACTCCATCAAGCAATGTTTCTCAGCGCAGCGTTCAGCTGTCGCTAACACAAGCATTGAAGCGAAAGTGGAAATACGCCGCCACCCACCCGCATGCACAAGCTTTAAACGTGCACATTGTGAAATTAATAAGCCTTGAGATGCTGCCATACAGACTTGTGGAAATGGAGGCTTTCTAAAACATGATGGCGGTGTCGGTCCCGTGCTACTCAGTCCCCAGTCGCCACTATTTTTCCCGGTGTGCTTTCCCCGCCCTACACTAGCACATCTCCCGCAACATTATACGTGCCCTCACCAACGTGGTTACTGTGATGGTCCACTTAACCACAGACACGTGGACAAGTACTGGCGGGCAGGGCCACTATATCTCCCTGACGGCACAATGGGTGAACTTGGTGGAGGCTGGGACCGAGTCAGAGCCTGGGACCGCTCACGTCCTACCCACACCCAGAATAGCGAGTCCTACCTTGGTGCTTTATGTCACCTCCTCCAAACCCTCCCCCTCCTCCTCCTCTGCCATGTCTACCTCTCAATTAAGAAGTGTGAGCACATCGCCAGCAGTCGATCGCATGTGGCCCGGCAGCACAGCGGTGGGCAAGCATCAGCAAGACGTGCTGAAACTAATCAGCTTAGGTGACAAAAGGCACTTGGCCCCCGAGCTATTGCAGGGTCTGGCAGAGCAGAACGACCTCTGGCTTTAACCGCTGAACCTCCAACCATGGTCGTGTGTGACAACCGCCGTAACCTGGTGGCGGCTCTGCAGCTCAGCAGCCTCACACATGCCATGCCTGGCCCACGTCTTCAATCTGGTGGTTCAGCGGTTTCTGAAAAACTACCCCCACTTGTCTGACCTGCTCGGCAAGGTGCGCCGCGTCTGTGCACATTGCCGCAAGTCCACCATGGACGCTGCCACCCTGAGGACCCTGCAACGTCGGTTTCGGCTGCCAGAGCACTTACTGCTTTGCGACGTGCCCACACGCTGGAATTCTACGCTGCACATGTTAGCCAGGCTGTACGTGCAGCGTAGAGCAATAGTGGAATATCAGCTGCAACATGGGCGGCGGAGTTGTAGTGAGCCTCCACAATTCTTTATTGAGGAGTGGGCATGGATGACGTATATATGCCAGGTCCTTGGAGACTTTGAGGAGTCTACCCAGATAGTGAGCGGCGACGCAGCAACCATTAGCATTACCATCCCGCTGCTTTGCCTGCTGAGAAGTTCGCTGCTAAGCATAAAGGCTGACGCTTTGAGGTTGGAGCAGGAGACGGGGGATGGCAGTATGTCGCTTGATAGCCAGGCCACCGTCATGTCTATATCTCAGTGCGTTTTGGAAGAGGAGGAGGAGGGGGAGGGGGATGAGGAGGAGGGGAAAAGGGAAGAGACAGCTGGCCACACTGCAGAGGGTACCCATGCTGCTTGCTTCTCATCTGTTCAGCATGTATGGGCTGAAGAAGAGGAGGAGGAGGAAGAGGATCCTGAAAGTCATCTTCCTAGTGAGCACAGCGATGTGTTGCATACTGGGACCCTGGCACACATGGCTAACTTCATGTTAGGCTGCTTTTCCCGTATCAATCGCGTTAGACGCATTCTGGCTAACACGGATTACTGGGTGTACACCCTTCTCGACCCACGGTATAAGGAGAGCCTTTCCACTCTCATTCCCGAAGAGAAAAGGGTTACGAGAGAGATGCAATACCACAGGGCCCTGGTAAAAAAAGTGATGCTAAAGTTCCCATCTGACAGAGATAGTGGCAGAAGATGCAGTTCAGAGGGTCAAGTGGCAGGGGAGGCGTGAGGATCAGGCTGTACACCCTGGAGGTACTGGCCTGCCCTGCCACTAGCATCTTGTAAGAGAGGGTGTTTAGTGCAGCTGGGGGAATCATCACTGATAAGCGTACCCGCCTGTCAACTGACAGCGCCGACATGCTTACCCTCATAAAGATGAACAAAGGCTGGATTTCCCCAGACTTCTCTTCGCTACTGGTGGAAAGCAGCAGACCCTAAAGAATCTTTTCGCTGCAACAGGAGAAAAATGCATTCTCTAACACCACAAAAAAGGGGAGAATTAGCTTTGTGTATCTGTCTCGGATATTATTACTTCTACTCCTCCTCCTCTTCCTAAAACAGCATGTCATCAGGCGGAACTGACAATTTCTATGCGGCCCAAAATGCTCTGTTTAAAACTTTTAAAAGTTTTATCAGTTTTTAAAGTTTTGACAGTTAAACTTAAGCTAATTTTTGCGGAGGGCTGCCTCCAGGCTCTGTTACAAATAAACCAATAACGAGCTGTATCTTCAAAAAATGTTTGTGGGTTTCACCTGCCCTCACGGTTTAGCAGTTTTTCATGGGTACACTTGTACTCTTGGTACACCAATTTTTCAGGCCATTGCCAATACTGTTAGCAAACTAATTTTTCCAGGCTTCGCCTACACTCTTGGTAAGCAAATTTTTACAGGTGTTCACTTATACTCCTGGTACATTAAAGTTACTGGGGTTCGCCTATACTATTGCTACAGAAATGTTACTGGGGTCCGCCCATACTTTTTCTACAGACATTTTACTGGGGTACGCCTATACTCTTGCTACAGAAATGTTACAGGGGTCTGCCTATACCTTTGCTACAGAAATGTTACAGGGGTCCGTCTATACTTTTGCTACAGAAATATTACTGGGGTCGGCTTATACTTTGGCTACTGAAATGGTACTGGGGTCTGCCTATACCTTTTCTACTGATTGGTTTGAGGGGTTCGCCTATACTTTTGCTACAGAAATGTTACTGGGGTCCGCCTATACTCCTGCTAGAGAAGTGTTACAGGGATCTGCCTGTACTTTTGCTCCAGAAATGTTACTGGGGTCCACCTATACTCTTGCTACATAAATTTTACAGGGGTTTGCCTATAATTTGGCTACAGAAATGTTACTTGGGTTCACCTATACTCTTGCTACAGAAATGTTACAGGGGTCTGCCTATGCTTTTGCTACAGAAATGTTATTGGGGTCTGCCTATACCTTTTCTACTGAATGGTTTGAGGGGTTCGCCTATACTTTTGCTAGATATTTTACTGGAATACGCCGATACTCTTGCTACAGAAATGTTACTGGGCTCTGCCTATACTTTTGCTACAGATATGTTACTGGGGTCTGCCTATACTCTTGCTATAGAAATGTTACTGGGGTCTGCCTATACAATTTCTACTGAATGGTTTGAGGGGTTCGCCTATACTTTTGCTACAGAAATGTTACTGGGGTCCGCCCATACTTTTGCTACAGAAATGTTACTGGGGTACGCCTATACTTTTGCTGCAGAAATGTTACTGGGGCTCGCCTATACTCTTGCTACAGAAATATTACTAGGGTCTGCCTATACTTTTGCTACAGAAATGTTACAGGGGTTCGCCTATACCTTTGCTACAGAAATGTCTGTCTATGCTGTGGGTGCACAAAGACTTTCCATCGTGGTGTTTTACCTATCTGGGACAAATACTCTGACTGACTTGGGCAGAAATGTGGGTCGAGGCCGACGTCCTTGGCGGGTTGAAACTCTGCCATGTTTGGGCACTCTGATTTCTTCCTGTGTAATACTAGCTTTGTGCACCCACAGCATAGGCAAGTGCAAGGAACTCAAAGACTTCCCATTGCAGTGTTGATCTATCTGACACTTACACAGAATGAATTGAGTGGGGACACATGGATTTCCCATTTCTATGTAACTCGTGGCACCTTGGGTCACCCAAGGTGGAGGCTGGGACCGAGCCTGACTCAGGGCCCACTCACGTGCTTCCCACACAGAGTATTGCTGCATTGTGAAGATGTGTAGAAGTACTGGCACCTGAGTCCCCTTTATGCCCACATTTGCTGCTCCTGACAATTTTGTGACTGAGGTGGCATGGGATTGGAATGATGATCGTACGTCAATTTTTCATCACATAAACAGGAACTGCACAATGTCTGAGCCGGAGATGGAAGGGGAGAAACCCCATCATAGTGCAGAGAGCTCCATAGCTATGGTAAGGAATAGTTACATTTAAGGATCATTCACACAGGCGGATGCAGTTTTGTTACATGAAATACGCACCGAAACGTCAACAAAAGGGGTCAGAGGAGGATGTCAGGAATCGTTCTGACCAATCAGTGCTACACAGTCAAAAGCAACCAAATAGAACATTGGCACTCCAACTTATGTGTCTGAATGCACAACTCATTGTTCCTCAGCCTGGTTGGGCTATAACAGCAGACAAACAGTTCCAGCACCATTGTGTCTAAGAGAAACAGAAAGACGAGACTCCAGGGTGAAAAAGAAATGAAAATTATATCACTGAGCAATGGAAAAACATAATTGGCTCAGATGAATCCAGATTTCTGTTGCACTGTGCCCATGGGAGCATGGGAGGGTGGGAAATTGGTGAAAGCAGTAATGATCTGAGGTAGCTTTACTTGGCACATTCTGATTCCTCTGATACCTGTGGGTGGAAGCCATGATGAATTGCTGTGGATTTGAAAGCCAAAGAGGTTCAACGTACTACTAGATGGATGTTTCCAATAAGTTTGCATTTTAAACTCCGCTCAGTCTAGATTTGAGGTCCAGTGGATGGTTTTACTTTAAGACCACTCACTGGATTCCCAATCCCAGAATTGGTAGATGTTTTTCTTTCGTTAGACTCCTTGAGATTGAATAGTGTCATCTACTATGCTATATCATAGCTTTTCTTCAAATGGAGGCCAAAAGAACACTATTTTTTCCTCGATTTTACTAATGGAGCTCCATTGGTTTGCAGGTGATTAGTGTTGAGTGAACTGAAACAAAAGAAACCTTTTGAACTTTGCTAAAAATTCTGTTTGCATGACCCCAAACTTTCATCTCAGCGGAGTGCACTAAAAGAAGAGGAAAAGAGGAAGAAGGGGAAAGGAAGAAGAGGAAGAATTCTTCTTCTTCCGCTTCCTATTCATATCCTATTTCTCTTCCTTTTCTTCTTCCTCTTCCTATTCTTAATTCTCTACTTACTTTATTTATTCTGTTCTACAGGACCTTTATGGCTCTTAGACAGTGTTATGCTCTATTTTTAGGCATACTGGTTAAGTTCTGGTTCAGTTTGAACTAATTCATACTGAATCGAACATTTTGCAGAAAAGTGACAAACCGGCCAAACTGAACTTTCCAAAAGTTCACTTAACACTATACGTGTCACGTCCATGTGGCACAAGAGCACCATGCCCAGCGCAGATGCTGGGACAATGTTCACACAGAAACATAAGACGTTCACGTGAAACAATGCTAATACAGACTATACCATTCTAGGCAAAGATAGATGGAGAAACCTATCCCTTACAACTCAGGGATTGGGGAACCCCTGCCTAAAATTGGGACAGGTGTCCTAGTAAGGACGGCCCCATGGTCTTCACCTAGGACCTGGCTATCCCTGGAGAAATGCACAAAACACCACAAAGAAACTGTGTAAAGACTTACAAAAAGCAAATGGAAAGAAAACCAGTACTTAATTGACAGTGGAAAGCTTTCGCCCAGGATAGAGGCACCAACCTATAAAAATATTTTCTTCACTAGATGTTCGCCAACTGCTGAATTTCCTATTGCAAAGCCCTATTTCAGCTTGTATTGTCTATAGATAACTTCCTGCTTTTGGTGAAACACATTTTTACAAATCTCCCGTCTCCCCTCATGGATCTAATTTTGGTAAATTCTATCCAAACATCTTATAGAGAAGAACAATCAGATTACATGAATCGTCTTCCATCATTTATATTTCATGCTGCGATGTCACCACTTCCTAATTATGAAGAGAATTGGGCTTTTTATTCCAGATCTGGATATTTTGTTTGTCTTCCGCGTTCTCCTTCATGTTACTTTTATCATATTTGCTGATGAGATTTTCTTCGAGATTTGTAAAAAAAAAAGAAAAAAAAATCTTAATTATTCCATCTGTAGAAACGATTCATTAATGAACAGATACATTTGCAGGAAGCTTCTTCCTTCAGCCGAACTTCTCATTAGACCTAAAATCAAAACGAACGTGAAACACATAAAAATCACCACCGGCAGATTAGGAGAAGCTCGAGAGCAATTACCGTACAAGAGAAACGTCAATCAAACTGTCAGACGAACTTCTGGAGAAGCTTTCAAATAAATCACTGCACAAAGTAGCACAATGCAGACAGGTTACATTCAGCCACTGTTAAATATACATAATGCGAGTGTAAGCCAATTATCTAATAAAGTGATGTGCCGGTAATTAGTCGAGGTAGGGGCCGGGGTTGTACTTGTCAATTTTAATCAACTATATCCAGAATAAAGACCGAAACACATGAACTGAAAAAGGTCTTAGAGTTAAAGCAGCACTTCAAGCAAAATTGTACAATTTAAATGGAACCCATCAGCAAGGTTTTTCTGGTTAAACTGCACTTAGCGTTGTGTAGCCGCCATGACCAGTCCTTAGTAATGGTTATGAACTCACCGTCATCTCGGTATTCGATATTTTACATTTCCTGTCTGATACTATAATTAAGGGCCGTAACTCCTCTGGGCCAACTCAAACCCAGCCCTTCTAACTGTGTTCGATACCACTCCACCCCTGTTTTTGTCTTCCCTTTTGATGGAAATTCTGCGCATGCGCATAGAACAATGGCTATGGAGCAAGTGTATATAAGAAGTCCATAGTCCAAAAATGACCTCCGATGCAACACTGCGCATGCGCACACAAAAAGAGCTGCACATCTCATAACTGATCAAAAAAGGTTGCATGCATATTAAAGAACACCGTCATCCCAGGAAGCAAAAGTGGAGAGACGCACACAAGCCTGTGCTGCCGCCGTCAGCTACGGCTTATCAGGGGTCAGTCAGGAGGTGCAGCCCGAAACTTCCAATGGGAGTACCTGCTTGCAGAACATTCAGCCCTCTGCCACTCATAATAGCATGACCTGCGGTGCAGCCATAGAGTTTGATAGCTTAATTACATTTGGAGCACGAACGTTGCTGATAACTGGGGAGAGTTGAGGGAGGAAAAACCAAGACAAACTAATGTCATGTGACAGACTATTGGTAAGCCAAGTGCATGCGTAGGGCAGTACAGGAAGTCAGCGAGGGTGCAGGAGAAAATTAATGCGCAGGCGCAAGAATGGCTTGGCACAGTGCCTGCAGGAGATTTGGGGGAGAAGACAGAAATTAGCATACCTGTTCATCAAACCCCAGATGTGCGCCCGGATGGGGTGAGCTGAGATAATCTGACTCTTTTTAAAAAATCTGACTCTTTTCATGTCATTTTCAGGGAGGGGAAAACTTGAAAGAAGATTATAGAGCAACCGTTTCAGCTAGAACAGCATTTTATAGTGCTTATACATTCTCTCTATCAGCATTATTGTATCATTAGCTTAGATAGGTTTCTAAAAACATGCTGGCAGGTTCCCTTTAAGGCCACATATAGATGGCTGTATGCAAATTGTGCCTGAAATATTTGGGTGCAAATCTCATTGAACGGCATCTGAAATCGCAGTGTCTGCCGATGAGACTGATTGTAGGATAGGGGATGACCCCTAAAGGACAGTGTTCATCCTCAGGTATTGTGCCTACATGTTGTGTAGATGAGGACTATCCCTAAGGAAATCATATATACCTGCTATGTACCTGAGGCAGAAATCCACTACACAAACTGCCTTTACCAGGAACTGCCTAACCCTTTCATGACTAAGGGTTATTGATGCGCTTGCATCCAGGTCATGTTTTGCAGTTGTTCTATTTTATTTATGATGGAGTTAACCATGCAGGATTAATAATGTAATATTTTAATAAATTAGACCCTTACAAGTGCAGCAAAAGCCAAATTTTGTGATGTGACAATTGGTAAAAATTATTTTTTAAACTTTTATTATTTTTTTTAAGTTTACAATAATTTAAAAAAATCTTTTTTACTTTTTTATTAGTCCCCATATGTGATTTGAATTTGTGATTGTTTCATTGCTTACACAGTACAATGCAATACTCTAGTATTGCTTTCTGTTGTGTTTCAACAGGCTGCCACATGCACGTCCCAAATAAGCAAATGATCATGGCAGCCTTAAGGGCCTTCAGAAGGATCCAGGCTGCCATACCACTCAGTGGCACCCCTGCAGGGGGCTGTTCTGGACATTGCCGAAAACAACCAATACCCGCTGTGTATGGAGCAGGTTCGGGCTGCAGAACCCGTGCATACACAGTATATACTATGAATAGCTATAGACATTATAACTGCACAGGGTATAACCTATTATACAATTCCATTACTTGCCTAGAAGAAGTTGATATTTGTCTCTCTTTCATATCTTAAGAGATAAGTTACATTGCAGTGGGAGGGATGAGCTCTGGTAGTTTAGAAACTGTATACTGAGGATTTGTGATATTACTGCACAGAAGATAGGATATCATTTTTGTTAAATCTGATCTTGTTATTTGATCATGAATTTGTTATTTTAGTGAATTTGTGTGCGCGTGAAGGGCGTGCATGTGTGTTGTTTATCTATCCTGTGTACCATTTGATGGTTGGGCATAGACTGGGAGAGGCACGCCCAAACAGTTAGCCAGACTACAGGGGTGGAGCTAAGTGATATAAGAGGGGGGAGGAAAAATAGGTAGAATTTTTCCGACTGGACAGTTTTTGGCCCTCCTTAGCACAGACCAACCTAGCAAAGAAGGGGGTTATCTCCTACCTAGGACATCAGCCTAGGAGGCGGAGCTGACAGCATGTAAGATGGTTGGAGGTAAGCTGCACACAAGATACAGACATTCTTTGAGCATCACCATCAATTATGCCTATTAGGCCTATTAGCATAGAAGAACCATTGCAAGATGCCTTCTTCATACTATATTTATAGTATATGCTGGATAAGGATCCAATCCTGTTGAAGGCGTTGCATTCATTTCAACATACTGCTCGACTTGTGGTAGCCTGGGAGGTGAGTGTTACTGGACGTGTCTACTATTGTGGATTTTTGGCCCAAACAGTTAGCCATCATCAAAGTCCAGGCTCATAACAAGAGAACTCCTAAGGCTCTAGGGAATCAGGGAGCCGAAGCAGCAGCTTATGCAAATGTGAGAGAAATTAGTAGAAGCCACTGATTATCTAGATAACCAGATTTTATAGTGTTAGTTCTAGTTCTAGCTGTATTCCAAATATTATTGCTATTCTTAGCTGTTTATGCTGCATTTAAAATCTTAAAGGGGTTGTCTCGCGGCAAACCTCAAAATTTGACCTTACCCCATTCCCCCTGTCACCCCCCTGGCATAAAATAGCAAAGTAAAGCGGTTTTTAAGCCGCTTGCTACTTACCGATCCGACGAAATAAGGACTTTAAAAAATCTTCTCCCAAGATGGCCGCCGGTCCTTTCCCAGGGATGCACTGCGGTTTTCTCCCATAGTGCACCGCGGGTCTTCTCCCATGGAGCACCATGGGCTCTGTGCGTTCCATTGCCGATTCCAGCCTCCTGATTGGCTGGAATCGGCACACGTGACGGGGCGGAGCTACGCGATGACGCGTAGAAGGGGGCGGAGCCAGAACGCAGCTCGTGCCTGGACCGAGCAGAAGGGGAGAAGACCGCACAGCGCAAGCGCGTCTAAAAAAGCAAGAAGACATCAGAATTAGACAGATCCATGGCGACGGGGACGCCAGCAACGGAGCAGGTAAGTGAATAACTTCTGTATGGCCAATATTTAATGCACGATGTACATTACAAAGTGCATTAATATGGCCATACAGAAGTGTATAACCCCACTTGCTGCCGTGAGACAACCCCTTTAATGCTTTGTATATCTTATTTGCTTACAGTGTGTTAGGGGCCATTTAGATGGGAGTGCATACACTCGCTCTCGTGCTGTTGCATATGTGCTAGTATCACTGGCTCGCTCACAGTGCGGCCAGCAGGAAGGCTGCAGGAGATTTCTCTCCTCGCACTCCCCTGCCCATCTCTCATGGACAATGAGTGTAAACAGCAGTAGTTCAGTATTGAACGGCCACTATGTTAAGTCAATGGAGAGGGGTGGGGGAGAGCGAGAAGAGAAATCTCTAGCCACCCAGCTGTGAGCCAGCGATACTAGCTCCCATGCAACAGCACAAGAGCGAGTATGTGCGGGGACAAGTGTTGGGCATCATTTACCTGACATTCATCCCATCTAAAATGGCCTAAAGAAATAAACCAAACAAGTCAGCAAAGTTATACACTCTAGGGAATAACCATGTGCAGATGCTTACAGGTGGTCACAACAAAATCAGCATTCAAGTTTTTCCTAAGAGCTTATTCACACTAGTGTATATCACAGCTGGCCAATGTACACTACCATCTGATGCATTGGATTCCAATGCATCAGATCACATGGCCGTATTCCCGCAACATAAAAGCGCCTGACCGGGCAGGAAAGATAGTCCTGGAACTATCTTTTCTGGCAGGAACATGGCCGCTGCTATAGTTTCCCACGGGAGCCAATGACAGCTGACAGAGCGGGGAGGTGGGAGGGAGTTTAGCAGCATGACTGCTAAACTCCTTCCATCTTTTCTCCTGCTCTCCGCCCCTTGCCAGCTGTTTGCAATGAGAGAGGGTGTGATGGGGGCAAAGCTAGTGCACTAAGCTATGTGCGCCCGTACACGTGTTTTTAGGGCGCCGGCAGGCAGAACCCATGTGAAAGAGCTCTAACTCTGAGAAGTTCTTAAATTGGGTAAAAAAGTGAAGACACAGCCTTCTTGGAGGCTAGCTCCAGGAAGATGAAGCATTGAAGTCTTCCCTGTAGGACTAACCCATGGGATATACCTAGTTTGGTATTAAAGTGTAATCAAAACGGGGATGGGCGAGATGTGAAGGGTATTAAGGTGATTGTTACACTTCTGTACATGGCAATATATGAGCATCTATGGGGAATATGTACATGGTGGTATAGGGGCATCTATGGGGAGGCCATAGATGGTGGTTTATGTGACATCTAGGGCATTTGTACATGGTGGTTTATAGTGAATTTACTGTATACATAATGGTATATATATATATATATATATATATATATATATCTACTGTATGGCGGTACCTATGGAGATTTTGTACATGATTGTATATTTGACATCTATGGGGCATCTATACATGATGGTATATATGGCATCTAGGGGAGGCATCTGTACATGATGGTATATGGAGCATCCAGGGGAAATATATACATAGTGATATATGGGTAATCTATACATAGTGGTATATGGGGCTTCTATTGCATGTGGCATCTGTACATAGCGGCATATATGGCATCTAGGGGAGCATCTGTACATGGTGATATATGGGGCATCTATACATCATGATATATGGAGCATCTATTGTATGTGGCATCTGTACATGGTAGTATACATGGCATCTATTGTACAGGGCATCTGTGGATAGTGGTATTTGTGGTATCTATTGAGGATCAGTACATGATGATATATTTGGCATCTATGGGAAATCTGTACATGATGGTATATGGGGCATCTTCTGTATGTGGCATCTGTGCATGGTGGTATATGAGGCATCTATGGAGGATCTGTACATAGTGGTCTAGAAGGTATCTAGGGGGGCATCTTTAAATGGTGGTGTATGGGGCATTTATACATGGTGATATTTGGGGCATCTACTGTATGTGACATCGGTACATGATGGTATATGTGGCATATGTATGCAGCTGCAAGTGAATAGATTGAAAATGGGGATTATTTCTTGTCAGTTTGGGAAGCTTCCATTCTGTATCATGTGGGTGCAACGTGGCACCAGACAGTGGCATTCTGATAGGACATCTATGTTATCTAAAATACCTGGTAACTATGCCATCACTGGAAGGGGAGGAACTTTGGTATCTTTCTTTCTATATAGGGGCTCATTTATCAATAAAGGGGTATTTTGTGACATGTGTTTACTAGTTCCGCAAGACAGATAATATCTTTGCCATACCGTAGTTAGTAAAAGAGGTGAAGGACGCTTGTAAATATGGTGAATATTTAAGAGTAGACATGAGCGAGCGTACTCGTCCGAGCTTGATGCTCGTTCGAGTATTAGCGTGTTCGAGATGCTCGTTACTAGAGGCGAGCACCACGCGATGTTCGAGTTACTTTCACTTTCATCCCTGAGACATTAGCGCGTTTTTCTGGCCAATAGAAAGACAGGGAAGGCATTACAACTTCCTCCTGTGATGTTCCAGCCCTATCCCACCCCCCTGTAGTGAGTGGCTGGGGAGATCAGGTGTCACCCGAGTATTCAAATCTGCCCCGCCCGCGGCTCGCCACAGATGCATTCTGACAGAGATCAGGGACAGTGCTGCTGATGCTGCTGCTGCTATAGGGAGAGCTTTAGGAGTTATTTTAGGCTTGAAAAACCCCAACGGTCCTTCTTAGGGCCACATCGGACCGTGTGCAGTACTGTTGAGGCTGCTTTTAGCAGAGTCTGCAGTAATTTTACATAGTATAGGGCCAGTACTGGTGAGGCAGGGACAGTGGGAAAGGTGAAAGAAATATACTGTCTATATAGGCAGTGGGCTTTTTCAAACAAATTTGGGAAAAATACTATCTTTGGGCTGCCTGTGACCGTCCTCAGTGTACTGTGTGTCTGCTGGGGGTAGTAGTCCTAATTAATACGCAGCTAAGTGTTACAGCAGGCTTGTGCAAAACTGTTTCCTGGCTCTGCGTTGCCCGTTACATCACCGCCGTCAACCCATCCACAGGGAAACAGTATACATATATACGCTGCCTACAGTATCTGTCTGCTATCTCAACTCAGCCTTTCAAAAAATAGAAGCAAAACACTTAAGGCCTACTAGTGGCGTTTGGCCACTTGACTGCTTCAGCGCTGTGAATTCCAATAGCTCAGTCATATGCACCTACGTCTCACTACAGGCTTGCACAAAATTCTTTCCTGGCTCTGCTATACTTTCCGTAAGCGAAGTCAGCCTCAAACCACAGGCCAATAAGTGGCACATTTAATTACAACGTTCTGTTTCTGCACTACTGGTAATACACCATGCTGAGGGGTAGGGGTAGGCCTAGAGGACGTGGACGCGGGCGAGGATGCGGAGGCCCAAGTCAGGGTGTGGGCACAGGCCGAGCTCCTGATCCAGGTATATCGCAGCCGACTGCTGCGGGATTAGGAGAGAGGCACGTTTCTGGCGTCCCCACATTCATCTCACAATTAATGGGTCCACGCGGTAGACCTTTATTAGAAAATGAGCAGTGTGAGCAGGTCCTGTCGTGGATGGCAGAAAGTGCATCCAGCAATCTATCGACCACCCAGAGATCTGCGCCGTCCACTGCTGCAACTCTGAATCCTCTGGCTGCTGCTCCTCCTTCCTCCCAGCCTCCTCACTCAATTACAATGACACATTCTGAGGAGCAGGCAGACTCCCAGGAACTGTTCTCGGGCCCCTACCCAGAATGGGCAGCAATGGTTCCTATCCCACTGGAGGAGTTTGTCGTGACCGATGCCCAAGCTTTGGAAAATTCCCAGGGTCCGGTGGATGAGGCTGGGGACTGGGTGAGGAGGACGACGACGATGAGACCAAGTTGTCTATCACTCAGGTAGTAGTAATTGCAGTAAGTCCGAGGGAAGAAAGCACAGAGGATTCGGAGGAAGAGCAGCAGGACGATGAGGTGACTGACCCCACCTGGTTTACTAAGCCTACTGAGGACAGGTCCTCAGAGGGGGAGGCAAGTGCAGCAGCAGGGCAGGTTGGAAGAGGCAGTGCGGTGGCCAGGGGTAGAGGCAGGGCCATACCGAATAATCCACCAACTGTTTCCCAAAGCGCCCCCTCGCGCCATGCCACCCTGCAGAGGCCAAGGTGCTCAAAGGTCTGGCAGTTTTTCACTGAGAGTGCAGATGACCGACGAACAGTGGTGTGCAACCTTTGTCGCGCCAAGATCAGCCGGGGAGCCACCACCACCAGCCTCACCACCACCAGCATGCGCAGGCATATGATTGCCAAGCACCCCACAAGGTGGGACGAAGGCCGTTCACCGCCTCCGGTTTGCACCACTGCCTCTCCCCCTGTGCCACAACCTGCCACTGAGATCCAACCCCCCTCTCAGGACACAGACACAACCGTCTCCCGGCCTGCACCCACACCCTCACCTCCGCTGTCCTCGGCCCCATCCACCAATGTCTCTCAGCGCAACGTCCAGCCGTCGCTAGCGCAAGTGTTGGAGCGCAAGCGCAAGTACGCTGCCACGCACCCACACGCTCAAGCGTTAAACGTGCACATAGCCAAATTGATCAGCCTGGAGATGCTGCCGTATAGGGTTGAGGAAACGGAGGCTTTCAAAAACATGATCGCCGCGGCGGCCCCGCGCTATTCGGTTCCCAGTCGCCACTACTTTTCCCGATGTGCCGTCCCAGCCCTGCACGACCACGTCTCCCGCAACATTGTACGCGCCCTCACCAACGCGGTTACTGCCAAGGTCCACTTAACAACGGACACGTGGACAAGCACAGGCGGGCAGGGCCACTATATCTCCCTGACGGCACATTGGGTGAATTTAGTGGAGGCTGGGACCGAGTCAGAGCCTGGGACCGCTCACGTCCTACCCACCCCCAGAATTGCGGGCCCCAGCTCGGTGCTGGTATCTGCGGCGGTGTATGCTTCCTCCACTAAACCACCCTCCTCCTCCTCCTACGCAACCTCCGTCTCGCAATTAAGATGTGTCAGCAGCAGCTTGCGCCAGCAGTCGGTGTGGCGCGGCACGGCAGCACAGCAGTGGGCAAGCGTCAGCAGGCCGTGCTGAAACTACTCAGCTTAGGAGAGAAGAGGCACATGGCCCACGAACTGCTGCAGGGTCTGACAGAGCAGACCGACCGCTGGCTTGCGCCGCTGAGCCTCCAACCGGGCATGGTCGTGTGTGACAACCGTAACCTGGTGGCGGCTCTGCAGCTCGGCAGCCTCACGCACGTGCCATGCCTGGCCCATGTCTTTAATTTGGTGGTTCAGCGATTTCTGAAAAGCTACCCACGCTTGTCAGGCCTGCTCGGAAAGGTGCGCCAGCTCAGCGCACGTTTCCGCAAGTCCAACACGGACGCTGCCACCATGCAACATCGGTTTAATCTGCCAGTGCACCGACTGCTGTGCGACGTGCCCACACGGTGGAACTCTACGCTCCACATGTTGGCCAGGCTCTATGAGCAGCGTAGAGCTATAGTGGAGTACCAAGTCCAACATGGGCGGCGTAGTGGGAGTCAGCCTCCTCAATTCTTTACAGAAGAGTGGGCCTGGTTGGCAGACATCTGCCAGGTCCTTGGAAACTTTGAGGAGTCTACGCAGATGGTGAGCGGCGATGCTGCAATCATTAGCGTCACCATTCCTCTGCTATGCCTCTTGTGAAATTCCCTGCAAAGCATAAAGGCAGATGCTTTGCGCTCGGAAACGGAGGCGGGGGAAGACAGTATGTCGCTGGATAGTCAGAGCACCCTCCTGTCTATATCTCAGCGCGTTGAGGAGGAGGAGGAGGGGGAGGAGCATGAGGAGGAGGGGGAAGAGACAGCTTGGCCCACTGTTGAGGGTACCCATGCTGCTTGCCTGTCATCCTTTCAGCGTGTATGGCCTGAGGAGGAGGAGGAGGAGGAGGAGGAGGAAGATCCTGAAAGTGATCTTCCTAGTGAACAGCCATGTGTTGCGTACAGGTACCCTGGCACACATGGCTGACTTCATGTTAGGATGCCTATTTATCGTGACCCTCGCGTTACACGCATTCTGGCCACTATGGATTACTGGGTATACACACTGCTCGACCCACGGTATAAGGAGAACCTTTCCACTCTCATACCCGAAGAGGAAAGGGGTTCGAGAGTGATGCTATACCACAGGACCCTGGTGGACAAACTGATGGTAAAATTCCCATCCGACAGCGCTAGTGGTAAAAGCCGCAGTTCCGAGGGCCAGGTAGCAGGGGAGGCGCAGAGATCAGGCAGCATGTACAGCACAGGCAGGGGAACACTCTCCAAGGCCTTTGACAGCTATATGGCTCCCCAGCAAGACTGTGTCACCGCTCCCCAGTCAAGGCTGAGTTGGCGGGAGCACTGTAAAAGGATGGTGAGGGAGTACATAGCCGATTGCACGACCGTCCTCCATGACGCCTCTGCCCACTACAACTACTGGGTGTCGAAGCTGAACATTTGGCCTGAACTCGCGCTGTATGCCCTGGAGGTGCTTGCTTGTCCTGCAGCTAGCGTCTTGTCAGAGAGGGTGTTTAGTGCGGCTGGGGGAATCATCACGGATAAGCGTACCCGCCTGTCAACCGACAGTGCCGACAGGCTTACAATCATAAAGATGAACAAAGCCTGGATTTCCCCAGAGTTCTCTTCTCCACCAGCGGACAGCAGCGATACCTAAACAATACGTAGGAAGCACCCGCGGATGGCAGCAACGTTCTCTATCACCATAAAAAACTGGGGCCATTTAGCTTCATCAATCTGTGTATTATATTCATCCTCCTCCTCCTGCTCCTCCTCCTGAAACCTCACGTAATCACGCCGAACGGGCAATTTTTCTGAGGCCCACAAGGCTCAGTCATATAACTTTTGTAAACAATGTTTATACCTTTCAATTCTCAATTCAATAAAGCGTTGAAACTTGCACCTGAACCAATTTTTATTTTAACTGGGCCGCCTACAGGCCTACTTACAAATTAAGCCACATTAACTAAAGCGATTAATGGGTTTCACCTGCCCTCTTGGTTGGGCATGGGCAATTTCTCTGAAGTACATTTGTACTGTTAGTACACCAATTTTTTTGGGCCCTCGCCTACATTGTAATCCTAGTAATTTTTAGCCCACCTGCATTAAAGCTGACGTTACCTGAGCTGTGCTGGGCACTGCATTGGGATATATTTATGTACCGCCGGTGGGTTCCAGGGAGCCACCCATGCTGTGGGTCCACAGCGACTTCACATTAGGGATTTGTACCTGCCAGTGTCTATGTATTAAAAACACGAAGTTGTAACTGCATGTGTCCACTTCTAAAGAACTCCAGTCTGACTGGGGCATGCACTGTGGGCCGAAGACCACCTGCATTAAACCTGACGTTACCTCAGCTGTGCTGGGCAATGCAATGGGATATATTTATGTACAACCGGTGGCTTCCTGGGACCCACCCATGCTGTCGGTCCACACGGAGTTGTAACTGCATGTGTCCACTTCTAAAGAACCCCAGTTTGACTGGGGCATGCAGTGTGGGCCGAAACCCACCTCCATTAAACCTAACGTTACCTCAGCTGTGATGGGCAATGCAATGGGATTTATTTATGTACAGCTGGTGGGTTCCAGGGAGCCACCCATGCTGTGGCTGCACACGGAATTCCCATTGCGGAGTTGTACCTGCCTGTGACTATTTATAAAAAACCCCGGTCTGACTGGGGCATGCAGACACCTTGACAGAATGAATAGTGTGTGGCACATGGGTTCCCCATTGCTATGCCCACGTGTGCAGCTCCTCATGGAGGTGGCACAGGATTGGATTTCTCCTGTTCAGCATTATGGGCTATCGCCCCACCCTTTTAAAGAGGGTCGCTGCCTGGCCGTGCCAACCCTCTGCAGTGTGTGCCTGCTTTTCCTCCTCATGGCAGACGCGTTTATAAATAGACATGAGGGTGGTGTGGCATGAGGGCAGCTGAAGGCTGCGCAGGGACACTTTGGTGTGCGCTGTGGACACTGGGTCGTGCAGGGGGGGGGGGGGGTTGGGCAGCATGTAACCCAGGAGAAGTGGCAGCGGAGTGTCATGCAGGCAGTCATTGTGCTTTGTTGGAGGTAGTGTGGTGCTTAGCTAAGGTATGCATTGCTAATGAGGGTTTTTCAGAAGTAAAAATTGTTGGGAGGGAGGGAGCACTCTTGCCGCTATTGTGGCTTAATAGTGGGACCTGGGAACTTGAGATGCAGCCCAACATGTAGCCCCTCGCCTGCCCTATCCGTTGCTGTGTCGTTCCCATCACTTTCTTGAATTGCCCAGATTTTCACAAATGGAAACCTTAGCGAGCATCGGCGATATACAAAAATGTTCGAGTCGCCCATTGACTTCAATGGGGTTCGTTACTCGAAACGAACCCTCGAGCATCGCGAAAATTTCGTCTCGAGTAACGAACCCCCAAGCATTTTGGTGCTCGCTCGTCTCTATTTAAGAGCATTGCAAAAAACTAAATATTCAAAATGTGCCTAATTTTGACAAAGTTTATGTAAGAGACACGCACAGGCAAGGAAACAGTCAATACAGGAGTCATAAGAAGCTGAGATGTGCCAAAGTTTATGCTAGATGTGCCAAAACTTGCGCAGACCGCTAACATGGGATTTTGTTTGACTTTGAGTGTGTGCTGAGGGGATTTGTACACAGAGTGGCTGAACATCTGGATTCACAGCCGTATAAAGTATATTGTCCCAGTAAAATAATAACAGTGATTGAAGAGTTTATAAAAGCAAGAGCAATGCGAGCGCAAAAATCATGAGATGCGCCAAAAAAGAATGCTTAGTCATGCCAAAATCCACACAGATGCGCCAAAATGAAATCATTTTTTCTGATTGCGCTCAAAATTTACCTTTAGAAACTGAAAGATTGCGCAGTATCATTGGATCAAATTTCGAAAATACTTAATTGGCACCATAAAATGCGCCAACAGATTACCTATGCTTTTTAGATCAAGTTTTACATGGTTTAGCCCCTTGAGTAGCAGGTTTATTATTCCCATGTCATGCCTCACAGGGCAAGTTTTTTATATGGGTCAACAATGCAATTTAGGACAAACAGTCACTGTGCCACTGTACTACTTTGACAGTTGGTGTTATGGCAGGAAAATCTCTGGGGCTTGCGCTGAGTATGCAGTAAAAACCATGGAAGATTTCAGATGACAGCTCAGTGCTCTGCACATTTCAGCACTGGAACTGTCCACGGAAATCTTCCAGTGTTTAACTGCATGGTCAGTGCAGAAAGCTACGGAGATTTTCTGGGCGTGCCACTGAATCGGTTAATCTGCTCTTACTCTTTGCACCTCTTTTCTGACATTCAGCTTCATAAATGTTTGGGAAACATCTAACACACAGAGGCCATGCCAGGATTTGGATCAAATTTGGAAAATAAAATGCGCCAACAGATTGCCTATGCTATTTAGATCAAGTTTTACTTCTTTAGCCCCTTCAGTAGCAGGTTTATTATTCATATGTCATGCCTCACATGCCAGGTTTTTTAAATGGGTCAACAATACAATTTAGGACAAACAATCACTGTGCCACTGTACTACTTTGACAGTTGGTATTATGGCAGGAAAATCTCCGAGGCTTGCTGCGCTGAGTATGCCGTAAAAACCCTGGAAGATTTCAAATGACAGCTCAGTGCTCTGCACATTTCAGCACTAAAGCTGTCCACGGAAATCTTCCAGGGTTTAACTGCATGGTCAGTGCAGCAAGCTACAGAGATTTTCTGAGCGTGCCAGGGGTTAATCTGCTCTTACTCTTTGCACCTCTTTTCTGACATTCAGCTTCATAAATGTTTGGGAAACATCTAACACACAGAGGCCGCGCCCACATTCATAAAAAAGAATTGTAGTAATTATTTAAGGGCTATTGTTAACTTTTTCTATTGATGACTGATAGGTCATCAGTAAGTGATCACGGGGACCCACCCCTTAGATCCCCACCAATCAGCTGATTCCTGGTACTGCTGTCACTATGGTTGGTGGACTAAGCAAAAAGCAATCTGTAAGTGTGGGATCCAGCAGCTATCATTCATCTCTTTCAATCTAATCAAGTTGGGGAGGAAGAAATGTAAAAGCTGTAAATGGGGACAATGAACCAAAAAATCCCCAAGATAAATGCATTAGTCATAGATATACGGCAGCATAAATGGTATATAAAAATATCCAAAACTTTATTGTTCCATATTAACAAATAGACCAGCAACATTTCGACCTATAAGGTCTTTGTCAAGCCTTGAGAAAGACCTTATAGGTTGAAACGTTGACAGTCCTTTTTTTTTTAATATGAAGCAATAAAGGTTTGGATATTTTTATCTACTATTTATGCTGCCGTATATCTAAGCAAAAAGCACTGACCATAGAGCAGTGGCCAACGTTGGTATTGCATTGAATTCAACGGCATTTGCACTGCAATACCAACTTGGGCCACTGCGCCATAGTTAGCGCTTTCTGCTTCCTCCACTGACCATAGTGACAGCAGCACCAGGAATCAGCTGATCATCAGGCATCTGAGCAGCGGGTCCCGATCGGTTGCTCAATAGAAAAAGTTAACAAATGGCCCAAATACTACTTTAATAAGAAGATAGAATTGAGCTTCCTCCTGTGCAGACTGTGCGTGGGAGAGAAATAACGATCCCCCCCTTCCTACTGGAGAATCGCTTGTGTTTATTTCAGTGCAGCAAACAGATGAGACGCCGAGACCGCGAACAAATATTTTACACTTCTACCCTCAATGAATCATATTCCTCTAGTGAGACAACCAATCAATAGCTGTTGACATTTTCGGGGGATACGTCTCCGATTTGAGATGTGTTGGAGCAATTAAAAAAATGGCAAAAAAATGGTGGCAAAAGTTTACACACCTTTTAATGAACAAATGATGAAATCTTTAATCTGCTGCCTAGTAACGTGCCCGTGGCTTTCAGTGGCGGATTAAGGGACGTTTATAATAATCATGCTGTTGATCCAAGTTAAGTTAAACTGCGATCAGCTGCTGAACTTGGCTTAACCCCTTAGTGACCGGCTTTTGCACCATAAGGACCGAGCAATTGTTTTTAGTTTTTACATTGTTACATTCCAAGAGCCATGACATTTTTATTTTTTTCATCAACATAGGAATACGAGGCCTGGCTTTTTGTGGGACGAGTTACATCTACTAATGGTGTAGTGACCCGAAGTTAGGGCCCCCGCAGCACTTTTGTTAGCTACCTCATGTGGGGTGTATGGATGTCTGTATGTATTGCCAATTGTAGAAAGTTGTGTGTATTGGCCTTGTCTAAGTTCAACATCTAGTGTCTTCTCTGTCTAACCTGGGTATGACTGAACACAATTCACCCTAACTTTCCCTGTCACTTGTCAATCCCTCCTGGGATTGGCCAATCAGATTTTCCCTTTTTCCTGGATTGGTTAGAGGAGTAGATATAAAAGGCAGCTCAGCAGGGAAAAGAAAGGGAGGGGAAGTGAAGAAAAGAGTGAAGGAGAAGCAGGAGGAAGGGAGTCAGGAAGAGTAGCGTTGAAAGTCGGAGAGAGTGAGGTGCGGCCGAAAAGATTAGGGAGATGGATCAGTGCAGAGGGATAGGAGCTCTGAGTATCGGGTAGAATCAGGTACCCACCAGTGCCTAACAGGAGTGCAGAGTCTATTTTATCACTGCTGGAAGAAACCAGATCCAGGGCAGACCCCGCAGAAGCTGGACGAATAATAGTCGGTCTAATCGTGAGTCTAACCAGTACCTGTGGTGTTAACAGTCAGTGTGCCCTTCTGCAGTCCTCAGCTAATTCGTCAAACCCAGATAGCTCTCACAGACAGTCAAGACGTAATTCAGTATGGCAGCTTCAGTTTATCAGAGAGAGAGAAAAGAGTTCAGGAATCACTGTAAGTTCTTTGTTTCTTGAAACAAATCTGCTAATTGATCTTTATCCTGTAAACCTGCAGGAGTCAGTAGAAAAGTTTGTGCCTTTGGTTTTACTGCAACCAATGTGGACTTGTATCTTTATTCCAAACTCACATTACATACAAAGGCACTGGCGTCACGTGGACAGTATACTATTGTTTTCAGGAGCCACTTTTGTGTAACCCGACTCGGAGGAGCCTCGTTATATGCAGAGTAGCCACCACTCTGGTTAGGCCTGGGTTAGAAACCTCCAGCGGAGTTACTGCTGATAACTCCCGCTCGCTGCAATGGTAACACCGTGGACAGGATATAATGTTTTGCTTAACTTTTACTACAATGTTTTTGAGATGATAGTAAAAAAAAACAAAAAATGAAATTCCGCTTTTATGGTCTTCTTTAACAGGGTTGACCATATGATATAAATGAAATGTTACTTTCATTCAGTCAATACGATTATGGCAATATCAAATTTATATAGTTTTTTATGTTTTACTGTTTTTTACAATATACCGGGGCATCTTTGCGGACATACTTGTGTGTGAAAAATTTCTGATGGCATTGCTACTTCCTCCTGTCACCCTCTTCCATGATCGCTATTGATCGTAGCATGTAAGGGGTTAAACGGACGGGAACAGAGGTTTCTCCATTCCCTGCAGTTTGTACAGAGTCTTGGCTGTCATCTGACATCTAGAACTCAGCATTTTCCTGAATGGAATTCCCATGCCGAACTTGGAATAGGCCGACACAAAAACATGGCAGCCTAGCCTAAAGCCACGTAACTGACCACCATAAAAACCTGTATGCTTGGTCACTAAGGGGTTGAACCTAGAAGAAATCTATCACACAAGGCGATTGGTGACTGTGGTCAGTTGGTCTTCCCAGCATTCATAGTGATTAGAGATTAGCGAGCCTACTCGGTAAGGCAGTTACTCGAGCGAGCATCGCTCTTCTCGAGTAACTGCTTATTGATCTGAGCAGGCTCGGGTGGGCTGCTGTGGGCGGGGGAAAGCGGGAGAAAGAGTGAGAGAGATCTCTCTCTCTCTTCCCCCCGCTCCGCTCACTCACGCCCACTCCGCTCACCCCCACAGCCCACCCGAGCCTGCTCGTATCACTAAGCAGTTACTCAAGAAGAGTGATGCTCGCACGATTAACTGCCTTACCGAGTAGGCCCGCTCATCTCTAATAGTGATAGCAAAAAAAGCTGTGCACTACTAGCTACAACCATAAGTGCAATTTTACCACCCAGGAAAAGCCTATCAGGCTATCAACCTAGTCCGCCATCTTGTATTTTGGACCGTTGAACTTAGATCAACTAGTTTTATCTGCCAAAATTGGGGGATCAAATTGGTCTGAGATTTGGACCACGATCAGGAGCTGAAGCATGCTGGTGCCATGTTTTTCAACTTGTTCATAAATGATCTATTGTCTTCAGCAATCAGAGATTCTCTGCTGCAAGCTCTATCAGACTTAAGCAATTCCCTCTGTATTGTCCTTATAATAAAGACTTTATAGAGAAAACAGTATAGAAGAAGGGACTTGCCCATAACAGCGTATTCCTCAGGGTAGTTCATTAACAGTTGATGGATGGGGTCTTGACACTCGGGATCCTCCTCGATCAGCTGATCATCTGTCCCATTGTCAATATAGTGGACTAGACATTATCAGCGCTGGAAGTGTATTAGCGGGCTTCACTCTCATTAAAATCAATAGGAGCGCTGCCTCCTATTACACTTCTGGCTCCTCACTGTGGTCAGGGCAGGATATCCGAGCCAGAAGTGTTGCTAAAGTCCCAGAATACTCGTTTCTCCACAATGTACATCCATGAAAGCATTATATATATATATATATATATATATATATATATATATATATATATATATATATATATATATATATATATATATATATATATATATATGTGTGTGTGCGTGTATGTATATATATAATTTTTTTGGTTAGGTGGTGGGGATGTGTGTGTATGTATATATATATATATATATATATATATATATATATGACACATACACACACACACACTGAGTGATAAATTATTCAATCGGGGGCTGTGTTCATATTTTTATATTGAGCAATTATTGTTCAAATTTGCTTGACCCAACCATTTCTTAAACGATTATCATTCCATGTAAAAGAGCCCTAAGAGCAATCTTCAGATGAATGACGAGGGTGCTATAATGGCGCCCCCTGCACTCTGAAAGGGTGTTGTGCTCTGTACAATAGTGCAGGTCACACACCCCTAAGATTGGCCTTGCAACCCAGGATTGTTCCACACATCCTATTCCTTCTAGTTCTCCGGGGATAGATAGTCTCTCATTCTACACATGGTTCCTGTGCCCAATAGTGTTGTATCTAAATATTCACTGGGGGTAAGCTGGGTGCCACAGTATAATGGCCACGGTTCTAGGGTGGAGTAAGGTGATTGATTTCAGTTAGACTAAGAGGCATCCCAATGTAAATTAGGTGACTTGCATCCACAGTATTGAATCCCTAGGACCATCTGTTCATTAGTCACTCGGGCCTATACTGTTTTGCATCAGGGAGCCAGTAGCTTCCTTTTTCTCCTTTGCTTTTTTGTCTAGTTCATTACTAGTGCAAAGTTTTCAAAAAATTGGATCAGCCAGTTTGCCAAATTTGGGCAAAAAGTGTAATAACGTCCAAATTAGTTTGAACTGAACCTCAAATTCACCAATTCCTAAAACTGGTGAATAACAATGAAGAAGGAAGAAGAAAGAAGAACACAAAGATCCTAGTTCCCTTTTTTCTTCTTCTCCTTTGAAGAAGGTCCTGCTGAGTTGAACCACCCAAAGTTTGGGTTCACCTCGAACTGAACTTTTAGCAAAGTTCAACCCAGAACAGGGTTCTTCTGTGTCAGTTCACTCAGTACTAGTAGGGGGCAGTCAAGGAGCAGTGAGGGCAGAATGCCGATTCTGGGTCTGGTTGTTGTTGGATGGCATGATCACAGTTCTGGAGCAGGACTATGTGTGAGGTCTCCAAAAAATAACTAGAAGGGTTGGCTGTTTCTGCTTCTGTTGAGGGGCGCAGATGGTTCAAGGAGGCTTTTGGTTTTAGAAACCTCCAGACCTAGCACAGGGATCTAGAACCTGATTTCTTTATTACTTCCAAAAAATAACTAGAAGGGTTGGCTGTTTCTGCTTCTGTTGAGGGGCGCAGATGGTTCAAGGAGGCTTTTGGTTTTAGAAACCTCCAGACCTAGCACAGGGATCTAGAACCTGATTTCTTTATTACTTCCGTGCCCATTGTGGCTTTCCCACTCCTCTGGGTGTAGACACGATGTCTTGTTCTTATACCATATCAATCAGTAAATAAGGAAAAAACACATGTTTGACATTTCAGACTATAGAAATCACAGCGAGACGCATATAAAGCCCGTTCAGCCTCAGAGCGCTCACACTAATACTCTAATTATCTCTACATTATTTCTTACTGGCAGAATAGAACATGTTGTTAGTTGAGAAAGTTCATCTTTCTTGTTTACAACTTCTCGGTCTTCTCAGACGATCACACAATAAATAGTGCGGATGTCAAACTTTGTACAAGAGTGTTAAAAAGTGATAATATGCTCCTGGGGGAACTCACACAGGACTCCTTGGACTTTACCAGCACTGCATAGAAGCCGGGAACATGAGTGTTAGGTCGCCTTCACACGGAGGTACATGTCTTTGCGCATGAATCAACGCAATATATTTGCAGTATATACAAGGCTTTTTTGCGCATGCATTGGCGAATTCTACTGTACTTTGTGCACGCAGGGCATGTTGATTTGCAGGAGCCCTTAAGCTCAATCCACACAGGCGTATGCGTAGTTGAGAAAGCTTGCGCACTGCGTATTTGTGGAGTGAACTATACTTTTTTTGCGTGTACATTTTACTGTACTTTTTGTGCCCGCAAGGCATTTGCATGTGTCAAAAAAATTTGTACATATTGAAATGGCTAATTAGTCTATTGAGTTCCACTTATGTTCTTTTTCTCGCGCAATTACGCCGTGTTTCACATATATCTAAGCATAGTTTGCATGCATTTGCGATGACAAGCAGCAGTACTATAGAATGCTAGGAATGTCAATTAAGGCCTCCTGCACACGGGCGTATTTGCATTGCGAAATCCATGGCAGCATCCGCCTCTGGACTCTGCAGCAAATACTGCCCCATAGTATTCAATGGCAAAACACCATTTCATCTCCACAACCGGAAATCAATTGCATGCTGCAATTCTGTGCGGGTTACGTATGGCGGGCTTCCATTAAAGTCAATGGAAGCTGTCCATCCCATGGCACATCCGCAGTTAGCACTGCAGAAGTATTGCGGGATATGCATCCCTCCCAATGTTTCCCAACATTGTACGCAGCATAACACCCCCCCCCCCCCCTGCCTTTTTTCAAGCTTCCATAGAAATCAATGGGAACTTGCTGCATATTTCAGGAAAAGATAGGGCAAGGCCTATCTTTTCACGTGGCGTATAAAATACACGACCAAAACCGGTTGAGTATGTACTATTTTTCCGGGTGTGTTTTTTTTCATGCAGCCAAAAATCCTTTGTCTGAATGAACCCATTGAAATCCAATGCTTCGCCTGGTCGCGTTTTATGTGCATTTTTTTTAATGCAGCTAAATACGCTTATGTGAGTAAGCCTTTAGACTGTACATAGGTCTGTCCACCTTTAAAAGAGTTTTAATGACCTCTATCCATTGAATAGGGAATAAGGAATTAATATCTGATCACTGGTGATCACACTGTTAGGACCCCCATAACCCTGAGTTCCCTGTATGAATGGAGTAGCAGTGCGCATGCATGACCACTCACTATTATGTGATGGAGGAGATTGCCAAGCATATCAATCTCTAACAAGTCCCATAAAAGTGAATGTAGTAGTGGTCACATATATGTACCACCACTCCTATCACATGGGGGGTGAAAGTGTTGGTATAGCTGGGGCCCACGGTTGGACCTCCAATGATCATACATTTATCCTCTATCCAGTTTGCTCACCAATATTTAGTCATTCAAGCTGTATTCCCCTCTACTGACTTATATCATCTATCCACTAAATCAGTGATACAAGTCAGATCGGGGGGATCCCATCCCTTTGACCTCCACTGATTCCGAGAACTGGGGTCTTGTGTCTCCCTATCCTCCTTCCTGAACAATGAGTAGAAGCTTGAATGACATGTAGGCCAAACATGCACTGCGGCTCTATGGGACTGCCGGAAATATCTGAGTACTTGGGCTTGACTATCTCTGGTTTCCATCAAAATAGAAACGCGGCTCCAGATGTGATTGGAATAAAAGACACATTTTGTTAATATGTTTTTCCGAAGTTTTCTATTTCTGTTTATTCTTCGGTGTATTTCCCAGCTGCAGCCTCGGTAATGTGGCATATCGATGTTCGCAGCATCTAAGTAAATATCTCTGAGCAGTGAACTCCACCCAGTGCTAGAAATATCCGCCGTTCCGGAAGCTGTATTTACGGCGCGCGCTGATATCAGAGGTTCCATCAGAATTCTGCCAGGAGCTTTTTGTCAAATAGAGAAAGCACATAATCCTTAATCATAATCACATAATCTTCTGTAATCACTAATGAGATATCGTTCTGCAGAATTAATAGCTCATGGCTGCTCCTATTCCAGGCATTAATCATGTTTTATAAATATTTCACTATTTCTAATTACATTTATGTGCTTTCCAATTACCATAAAACTTCACCGATCTGCCAAAAAGTTTCAAAATATTCAGCCCTGCTTTCATATTGCCCTCGTGATGTCATCGCTATTCCTCATCGACTCGCCAAAACTTTTTCAGTTCATAGTTCTCCTGCAGTCTGTGGTGGAACAGGAAGTAAAGTCTCACCTGTAAGTCATATCTTTGAAAAGCATGGTCCCACATTCTAAACCATTCCTGGCCCGTCTCAAATACCTGAAGAAGAAAGAAGCTTTATTTTTGTCTGTATTTAAGGATAAAGTTACAAACTCTAAGGTCGCTTTCACATGGGCGACAAATCGTGCGATTTTGCAGTGATGCGATCGCATGAGAAAATGCATGTATCTGAGGACCATGCTTTCCAATGGGTTCCTTCACATTAGCGCTGTTTTCTCTAATGCTATCTTGTGAGAAAAAAAATTGCGATGTGCCCTATATCGCCGTGGTTTGCAATTTTATTTTGCAGCCTATGTTTCCTAATGGAGCCTACATTATGTTGCATCGCAACACACAAAATCATGCTTTTCTTGCAATGTCATGCGACTTTAATATTAGAAAATAAGTCCTACCCTGAAACTAAGCCCTAGCTGCACTCCAAAAAAAAAAAAGGGGAATACTTACCTAAAAGGCTCGGTCCGGGTCCTCCTGCTGCTCTTCAGAGCTATACCGGGCACCCTGAAGTCCTCTTTTGCCCACAGAAGATCACTTCCTGGTTGCAGGATTCATAAATCTGCCTCCAGGAAACAAAGGCTCTGATTGGTTCATTCAGCGCTGCTCAGCCAATCAATGCAGCACTGGATGAACCAATGCAATGGTTGGTTCATCCAGCGTTGCATTGATTGGCGGAGCAGCAGCTGAAGAACCAATCAACAGCCAGTGCGTTATGGAGGCAGGCTTTATGAATTGGCTGAGCCGCGGCAATGATTGGCCATTTCATAAATCCCGCCTCAACAATGCACTGGCAGGTGATTGGCTAAACAGTGGCTGAAGAACCAATCAATGCAGTGCTGGATGAACCAATCACAGCCATGCCATGATTTTATCGCAGTCGACAGTGATGCTCAATTTTTCCACAAGAAAACGTATCGCTTTTGCTACAAAATCGGGGGAACAAAGCTGTCATCTATATGAAAAAGGCTGAAGTCTGTAACATACAGCGTAATATATGGCGGTTGGGAAAGTCATCCACCCACCCCTGAAGTGATATAAATGATCCAAATCTATGAAAAACGACAGGAAAAACATTTCTGTCTCACCCAGCTTTCTGTAATCTTGTTTGTTGAAGATCTATTTGTTCTGGTCAACTAAATCCCATACAACCCAATATTTTTACATACCTATGTGTCACGGGTGGTGGTATTGGGACATAGGATTCAGGATACGATACAGCAGATGGAGTAACCATAATATACAATGTTTATTGAAGAACAAAGAATTTAAAGTGAAGAATAGAAGTATGACGAGGAGGAAATTGAGCTTGAACCATTAAATAACCTGATAGTAACTACAGCGAGCTAGATCCTAGGATTATTGATTCTTTGTGCACTGTACAGGATAAAGTCTAAAGACAAATATCAATAAGACAGTCTAGTGATTAGTACCAGCAGTGCAGGTAAACTGAAACACAAATTGTATAGCTCGTTCTTTAGGAGATTGCCGCTGTACTATTTGCAACACAGTCCTCTTGAAACACAGTAATTAAATATTAGCTACTATATTTCTAATGTGTAGGTTTATGTCCCGGTGGCCCTATCTCAGTTTGTAGCCAAAGGCAATAGAGTAATTAAAGTCCTACCTAACAGGCCTATTGTGCACACCTTGTATTTAGTTTTGAGGCCAGCCTCATTTACAGCTCCATTAGATGGAAGTCGCTAGTTTGTCTGGGGTCAGGAACATGACTCTACAGTTGCTCTCCATGCTCTTTGTCGCTCTCTAGTTGTCCCTCCCTAGTCGTCACTGTAGCGCAAATTTCTCTTTCTGTCGGGTGCAAACAGCATTTGCTATCCTCTACAAGCTGCCCACAGTCTCTGACATGCAGGTTATTGTGCCTTTCATGACAACACTCCCAACAGCACCTCCGCCCTCTGTCACCATCTCTGTACTCTTCTGTGGTGCAGCAAGAAATTGTCCTTTTTATATGCCAGACATCAGCTAACCAGGGTTCATTAGGCATGTCTAGTTCTGTTATGCTGATTTGGCACAACTTTTGGCACATGCTATAATTTGGGGCAAATTTTAGTGCATCTCACAGTCCATTGTCATCGTGTGACACTTAAACTCTTTGGGGTAACCCCTTATATATGCTCCATTCCTTAATATGGACCACTCTTCTTCTGACATCCCTAACATAATGCCCTTAGGTTATAAAGACCCCAGCTCCCAAAATTCATTCAGACCACAGATGATGATAAGGGTGTAAAGCTGATAGATGGTAATATTATAGATCACACGCAGGAAGGAGTCAGGTTGGCAGACAGATGGTGCAAAGAGTACGAAGACTACATCCCCCTCTTCTGCAGTGCTGATTGAATGGACTTAACAGCTGAGCTGCAATGGCCAAAAGCATGCATCTTGTAAAGTTGCGGGAGGTGATCAGCTCTGCCTTCTGGACTTTAGCAAAGTGACTGCAGTCTAGTGTTTGCAGACGACACAATAAATAGAGACGTTCATGCAGAGGTCTCTGTGATGTCTGACTCCCAATGATCGACTTGTAATTAATAAGGTTAGTAGATTGAGAAGGAGTCTGGAAGACCAAAGCTGGTAAAAAAAGACCGAATGAGTTCTGAAGAGGGATGAAATATATGTTTTGGCTGGAGATACATTTTCTATAATACTTATACCTGCAGTATATAAATCTTACACTGACTGCTTTATTAAAGATTCTTTCTGCCCTTTTATAATTGGAAATTATCCCTATGCCTAGGGCATAAAATCAGGTGACAAGTTTTCCATGGATCAGATTTAGTGTGAATCCATATTAGATGGGAAAATCCAACGATCTGAGTGACTTCCAAAGAGGCCGGGTCATCAGTGTTAGACTAGCCGGGGCCGGAATTTTATTGCCAACAATGTGGGGTTTTCTCATGTAAAGGTGTGGAGAGTATACCAAGAATGGTGTGATTGAAGAAAAACATCCAACAAAATGGGATCCAGTGGATAGAAGCAACTCCTCACTGAAAGATGTAAGAGAAGGATATCAGGAGTCATTCTGACCAACAGGTGCTGCGCAGTCTGGAGTAGCCGAATACATCAATGGTGCTCCAACCAACAGGATTGAACACACAACTCTCCATTCCTTAGCATGAATGGCCAATAACAGTAGATACGTAGTGGAGGTAAAGCCATTGTGTGGGGAAGGTTTTCTTGGCACACCCTTGGTTCTCTGATACATGTGTATAGACACCATGATGAATTGCTGTGGCTCTGTAGGCAAAACGAGATCCAATGTGCTACTAGATAGGGATGTCTAATAAAGTGGCTATTCAGTGTATATGTAAGGGGGGAACATAAGGGGTTTAACCCCTTTTTAATATGCCTGTCTAAACATGAGTAGAAGGACCTTCAAAGACAGAGGTTACATTATTGTGACATCGCTAAAGTGCTGAAAGTCACTAGGACTAACTGTGTGCTGGGGCTGTGCATGAGGACTAAACCCCGTCCTCAGGTGATGCCCATAGATTTGAGTGGTGTATGTGGCAGCAGCAGGAGCTGCTTCACAGAGACAGAGAGGGACTCCAGACCTGAGTGTGGGCAGAAGCAGTATGATAACTACATTCAGGACCGTGAAGGACATGGTGGCAGCCATTACCAGAGACCCAGCAGAGATGTCAGAAGAGGGCCTGATGATCCAGAGGCAAAAAGATTTCAAATCAAGTGGAAAGAGAGGGAGTCTGCCTTCCTGCAGGGGACATGGTCCCTGACAAAGATGATGGCACTGTGGACTAGTAATAATCAACGAAATATCCAAAAAATGTAAGACCAATCCGACGACTTTATTATGCGCACCCTTGAGATGAGGATAACGGATTAGCTTGGGCTGAGGGAGTATCTCCCCATGGACTATGATACGGGAAATGCAAGAACTGGGATGACACAGTAGCATGTTCCATCTTTAGTAAGATAATGGGAGTTAAATGATGGGAGTTATGTGATGCACACATGATACAGGATGTTCATTAATATGATGTGAAGTGTAAAACGATATGATGGGGGGCAGAGTACTTTGGGGATGGTAGCTATATGCGCTTATATGAGATTAAAGTTGCTAAAAATGATATTCCTACCTACAGTGCATGTGAGCCCACAGTGACTGGGTGCTCCTAAATTTAATGAAATGCTCTGGCACCTACGATACATATGGCTGAGAGGTTGACATGCCGTAGACCTTCACTAATATAGAGTACAATGATGAGTATGAAGTACCACAAGGACGGTGGTTAGTGATGATGCATAAAATTGCAAGTATGAAGTGCCCTGTCTCTCTGAAGTAATCCCCCCTTATGTGTAATGGACATGGTGGCAAGAGACACAGAAGGGAGTAGAGGAGATGTATCCTGCACCTATGGTGCATTGATCCCATATGGACAAAGTACAGAGACTATCCTATAGGGTGATGCATAATTCCAGTTTGTTTAGTAAAGTTTGGTTTTTATAAAATGTGTCGACTCCACCTTTCAACCCCAGCGCCGTACATAACACTACCACCTGCTACATATATAAAGTATAACTGATGAGAAAGTAAACTGACAGACAATGACAGCGAGACAATAGATCTCTGATCTAATATCTCCACATCCTGATTTATCATCAAGAGTGCTGTCTGAGAAGTAAGTCAGATGTGAGATCATTTCTCCCAGTTTCTGCTCATTAGTCCTGTGGCTCTTCACATTTATCCGCACATCTTACGAAATCTTTGTATTCTCTAAAAACAGTTAAAAAAAAAAAAATAATAAAATAAATGTGGAAAAAAATAAAAAAAAGTTGTGTACTTAATGGATTAGCTGCGATAATTATTTACACTCTTGCAGTCCCCCTTGTGTTACGCTTCTGTTATCAGTTAATGTGCCAATTACTTGCACATTCATGCAAAGAACAAAGCTGCTTCACGGAGATTTTGAATCTATTATGTGCGGGAGGAAAGTTTACAGATTCGGTGTCTGCGCTAATATAGTACAGCGGCTTAATGTCATGTTCCCTATTAGGAGTCAGACATTGCTCGGAGGAGGACTGATGTTTATCAGTAACCCACAAATCCTGATTCAGAGTCCTCTTCCCCAACCCATAATGTCATGTAATGACATTTGCCGTATGGCATGTCTTCTCCAGTCACTTTAGGTCTGGTGGATATTAAAGAATGTCTTTACCATTTCTTGTATGTCTTTACAGAGAGCTATATTAGCTTTAGGGTGGACACCCACTGGTGTTTTATTCTCTCTTGTGCTGCGAGAGCAAGTGAAAACACTTGCCTCGCACTGCAAGAAAAACGCTGGAATATCGCCAGTTTTTTCAATGGGGCCAGCGGCATCAGTGCTAGCCCCAATGAAAACATTGGGAGAATACCGCAGACTTCTGCCACAGCTGTGACAGCTGTGGCAGGAGTTTCCTTCATTCCCGCGGGGACTGCGGGGATGAAGGAATCCTCTGCCATAGCTGTGACAGCTGTGGCAAAAGTGCAGCATGCTATCTCATTGCTTTCAATGGGATAAGCGCTACTACCGACCCCATTGAAAGCAGTGGTTTGTGGCAACCCCCGCAGTATGATTTGCGGGGAAGGGCTTGAAATATAAGCCCTTCCCTGAAAATCATAATTAGCTTGATAAAAAAGCAAAAAAAAAATGTACTCACCTCTCCGCCACTCAGACGCATGCACTGCTGTCCAGCACTTTCAGCAGGCGGGGATTTCAAAAGTCCCGTCTCCTGAAAGGGCTGTGCTGATTGGCTGAGCGCTCAGCCAATGAATGAATAGCTAAACACTTGCTGTAATTGGCTGAGTGCTTAGCCAATCAGCAAAGCCCTTTCAGGAGGCGGGGATTTTGAAATCCCCGCCTGCTGAAAGCGCAGGACAGCAGTGCAGGGGAGCCAGCCGGAGTACGTGTCTGAGCGGCGGAGAGGTAAATAATTTTTTATTTTTTTTATCCAGCTAATGATGATTTTTCAGGGAAGGGCTTAAATTTCAAGCCCTTCCCCGAAAATCATACTGCGGGGGTTGTCACAAACCACTGCTTTTAATGGGGCCGGCAACACTGCCGACCCCATTGAAAGCAATGGGATAGCATGCTGCACTTCTGCCACAGCTGTGACAGCTGTGGAAGAAGTACGCAGTATTCTCCTTATGTTTTCAATGGGGCTAGCGCTGCAGCTGCTGGCCCCATTGAAAACATTGACAATATTCCAGCATTTTTCCAGTGTTTTTCTTGCGCTGCAAGGCAAGTGTTTTCATTTGCTCTCACAGCGCAATAGAGAATAAAACGCCAGTGGGTGTCCACCCTTATGGTTGCCTTCAAAGGGCTGATCGTAATTGCTTAGTAAGGGCTCATTTACATGATTGTATTTGCACAGCGTATTGAATTGAAGCATATCGAATACAACCCATTGATTTTTATGGGTTCGTTCACATGAGCGTATTTTTTCACGCAATGTCCAATAACGTAAAAAAATACACGGCATGAGCTATTTTGGTGCATATAATGCACCGTAATAGGCTTTTAAAGTGAATAGATGGGTGCAAATATGCAGTGAATACTACAGGCAGGATGAGTAGAATTCTTGTAAAGGGGTTATGCAAGCAGCACTCGCCAGGATAAACCAGGGTTAAACCGGAAGCGCTGCTCATGGCCTCCATTATTTAATGTGGTTAGAGTAATGAGTATAGGTATGCATACCTCTGATAGTAAATTTATTTTGTGTGCTGTTGCCATTTTTGGTTTCTGCTTCTACTGTATGTTGCAGCCATGGTTTAACGTGCCCCTATAGATTTCTATTGAGATATATTTCCATTGGGTAGTGCTGACCTAATTTATCTTTTTATGTTCTGACCGTCTGACAGGAAGGGGTCATCAATTCATGCTGCTTGTGCTAAATTCTTACCTTTCATCAGCCTCTTGCAAGAGAAATCTGGATCCATCTGACCAGACGATGTTTTTGCACTGTGCAGTGATACAATTTTGCGCTCTTTTGCCCCTGGAGTCTTGTCTTTCTCTTTTCCTTAGTCACAATAGTGCTGGAGCTAGTCGTCTGCTGGTATAGCCTATCTGTGTTAAGGAACAACAAGTTTCACATTTGATCATGTTAGATGGAGCACCAGTATTAAATTTGCCTGCTCCTGACTGTGCAGTACTTGTTGGCTAGAATGATTCCTGACACCCTCTTTTGACCCCTATTAATGATGAGTTGTTTCAGTCTACAGGATCCCTTTTCAGTGGATGATCACACCATTCTCAGTATACTCTTCACATCATTACATGAGGAAACTCCACGAGGTTGGTGGTAAAATCCTGGCCTCGGCTAGTCCAGCACCGATGACCGAGCCTCATTGGTAGTCATTCAGTTCACTGGATTTTCTCATCTTCTATGGATTCACACTGAAACTGATCCACGGAAAACTTGTCATGTGATTTTATGATGCACTTCGTAGTCACGACTCTAATTTTGAAAAAGGGAAAAGAGGCCATTCAGAGTCCATGTACAATCCCATATGTTACTGATTTAGAGTGACAGACATACCACAGTAGCTGGAAAAGAAAACCTTGTTGTTGTTTTCTTTGCAGAACTTTCTGTTTCCTCTGCTGTCATTGATGTTTCCAAGTAACTAAAGATTACAATGTTTCTCAGCTCTCTTGATAAAAGGAATAGTAACCCCAGACACATTGTTTCCTGTTCATGAAGGTCACACATCTGTTTCAGAAGTTCTAGAAGTTTGTCAACAGTAAAAACTTGTGGATCAATAAACCTCAGAAAAAAACAAGTAAACAAAAAGTTGGAAAACTTCTTTTTATATATATTACAGCCTGGATACATTTATTCATTGTTTGAGTCGGTACTGATGGGAGAAAACTGGAAAACTGCAGCAGATGAGGCGCCTGATTAAGGGCTGACAAAGACAGATAAAGAGAGAAGGGGAGCTGCTAAGTTTATTTTCTTCCTCAGATATCTCTAGTGAGCCATCCGATTCCCATATAATAAAGTGTAACAACCTCTGCTGACAAATGTACAGCTGTGACTCAGAAATCCAAGACAGGTGTGAAGAATTGTATTGTCAAACCCATAGGGGGCAGAGTTATAATAGATATATACTAAACATAAGAAGCAGTATTATATTAGTTATATTCTTGTACAAAGGGGGCAGTATTATAGCAGTTATATTCTTGTACATAGGGGGCAGTATTATAGTAGTTATATTCTTGTACATAGACTGCAGTATTATAGTAGTTATATTCTTGTACATAGTGGACAGTATTATAGTAGTTATATTCTTGTACATAGGGGCAGTATTATAGTAGTTATATTCTTGTACATAGTGGACAGTATTATAGTAGTTATATTCTTGTACATAGGAGGCAGTATTATAGTAGTTATATTCTTGTACATAGGAGCAATATTATAGTAGTTATATTCTTGTATATAGGGAGCAATATTATAATAGTTATATTGTTGTACATAGAGGGCAGTATTATAGTAGTTATATTCTTGTACATAGGGAGCAGTATTATAGTAGTTATATTCTTGTACATAGAGGGCAGTATTATAGTAGTTATATAATTGTACATAGGAGCAGTATTATAGTAGTTATATTCTTGTACATAGGGGGCAGTATTATAGTAGTTATATTCTTGTACATAGGAGGCAGTATTATAGTAGTTATATTGTTGTACAAAGAGGGCAGTATTATAGTAGTTATATTCTTGTACATAGGAGCAATATTATAGTAGTTATATTCTTGTACATAGGAGGCAGTATTATAGTAGTTATATTCTTGTACATAGGGGGCAGTATTATAGTAGTTATATTCTAGTACATAGGGGGCAGTATTATAGTAGTTATATTCTTGTACATAGAGGGTAGTATTATAGTAGTTATATTCTGGTACATAGGGGAGCAGTATTATAATAGTTATATTCTTGTACATAGGAGCAGTATTATAGCAGTTATGTTCTTATACATAGAGGGGAATATTTTAGTAGTTATATTCTTGTACATAGGGGACAGTATTATAGTAGTTATATTCTTGTACATAGGAGCAGTATTATAGTAGTTATATTCTTGTACATAGAGGGCAGTGTTATAGTAGTTATATTCTTGTACATAGGGGACAGCATTATAGTAGTTATATAATTTTACATAGGAGTAGTATTATAGTAGTTATATTCCTGTACATAGGAGCAGTATTATAGTAGTTATATAATTTTACATAGGAGCAGTATTATAGTAGTTATATTGCTGCACATAGGAGGCAGTATTATAGTAGCTATATTCTTGTACGTAGGAGCAGTATTATAGTAGTTATATTCTTGTACATAGGAGCAGTATTATAGTAGTTATATTCTTGTACATAGGGGCAGTATTATAGTAGTTATATTCTTGAACATAGCGGTAGTTTTATAGTAGTTATATTCTTGTACATACTGGTAGTATTATAGCAGTTATCTTCTTGTACATAGGGAGCAGAATTATAGTAGTTATATTCTTGTACATAGGGGGCAGTATTATAGTAGTTATATTCTTGTACATAGGGAGCAGTATTATAGTGGTTATATAATTGTACATAGGAGCAGTATTATAGTAGTTATATTCTTGTACATAGGAGCAGTATTATAGTAGTTATATTATTGTACATAGGGAAAGTATTATAGTAGTTATATTCTTGTACATAGCGGTAGTTTTATAGTAGTTATATTCTTGTACATATTGGTAGTATTATAGCAGTTATCATCTTGTACATAGGGAGCAGAATTATAGTAGTTATATTATTGTACATAGGGGGCAGTATTATAGCAGTTAGATTCTTGTAAATAGGGGCAGTATTAGAGTAGTTATATTTTTGTACATAGTGGGCAATATTATAGTAGTTATATTCTTGTACATAGGGTCAGTCTTATAGTAGTTATATTCTTGTACATAGGAGCAGTATTATAATAGTTATATTCTTGTACATAGGGGGCAGTATTATAGTAGTTATATTCTTGTACATAGGGAACAGTATTATAGTGGTTATATAATTGTACATAGGAGCAGTATTATAGTAGTTATATTCTTGTACATAGGAGCAGTATTATAGTAGTTATATTATTGTACATAGGGAAAGTATTATAGTAGTTATATTCTTGTACATAGCGGTAGTTTTATAGTAGTTATATTCTTGTACATACTGGTAGTATTATAGTAGTTATCTTCTTGTACATAGGGAGCAGAATTATAGTAGTTATATTCTTGTACATAGGGGCAGTATTATAGTAGTTATATTCTTGTACAGAGGAGGCAGTATTATAGTAGTTATTTAATTGTACATAGGGGACAGTATTGTAGTAGTTATATTCTTGTACATATGGGCAGTATTTTAGTAGTTATATTTTTGTACATATTGGGCAGTATTATAGTAGTTAAATTCTTGTACATAGGAGGCAGTAATATAGTAGTTATATTCTTTTACATAGGAGGCAGTATTATAGTAGTTTTATTCGTGTACATAGGAGGCAGTATTATAGTAGTTATATAATTGAACATAGGGGACAGTATTATAGTAGTTATATTCTTGTACATATGGGCAGTATTATAGTAGTTATATTCTTGGACATAGAGGGCAGTATTATAGTAGTTATATTCTTGTACATAGGGAACAGTATTATAGTAGTTATAAAATTGTACATAGGAGCAGTATTATAGTAGTTATATTCTTGTACATAGGAGCAGTATTATAGTAGTTATATTCTTGTACATAGGAGCAGTATTATAGTAGTTATATTCTTGTACATAGGGGAAGTATTATAGTAGTTATATTCTTGTACATAGCGGTAATTATATAGTAGTTATATTCTTGTACATACTGGTAGTATTATAGCAGTTATCTTCTTGTACATAGGGAGCAGAATTATAGTAGTTATATTATTGTACATAGGGGGCAGTATTATAGCAGTTAGATTCTTGTAAATAGGGGTCAGTCTTATAGTAGTTATATTCTTGTACATAGGAGCAGTATTATAATAGTTATATTCTTGTACATAGGGGGCAGTATTATAGTAGTTATATAATTGTACATAGGAGCAGTATTATAGCAGTTATATTCTTGTACATAGGAGCAGTATTATAGTAGTTATATTCTTGTACATAGCGGTAGTTTTATAGTAGGTATATTCTTGTACATACTGGTAGTATTATAGCAGTTATCTTCTTGTACATATGGAGCAGAATTATAGTAGTTATATTCTTGTACATAGGGGACAGTATTATAGTAGTTATATTATTGTACATAGGAGGCAGTTTTATAGTAGTTATATTCTTGTACATAGGAGGCAGTATTATAGTAGTCATATAATTGTACATAGGGGACAGTATTGTAGTAGTTATATTCTTGTACATATGGGCAGTATTTTAGTAGTTATATTTTTGTACATCTTGGGCAGTATTATAGTAGTTACATTCTTGTACGTAGGAGGCAGTAATATAGTAGTTATATTCTTTTACACAGGAGGCAGTATTATAGTAGTTATATTCTTGTACATAGGGGGCAGTATTTTAGTAGTTTTATTCGTGTGCATAGGAGGCAGTATTATAGTAGTTATATAATTGAACATAGGGGACAGTATTATCGTAGTTATATTCTTGTACATATAGGCAGTATTATAGTAGTTATATTCTTGGACATAGAGGCCAGTATTATAGTAGTTATATTATTGTACATAGGAGGCATTATTAGTTATATTCTTGTACATAGGGGGCAGTATTATAGTAGTTATATTATTGTTCATAGGGGCAGTAATATAGCAGTTTTATTCTTGTACATAGGAGGTAATATTATAGTAGTTATATTCCTGTACGTAAAAGGGCAGTATTATAGTAGCTATACTGTAGTTTGTATATTCCTTTATCCTTAAAAATATTGTATGTTCATACTATGGTTTTACCTAGCCTCGCTACTTTACCCATTTCAAAATGCTGTGCTCAGCAAAGGGTAATGCAGAGGGATACACAGTCTTTTGGATAGATCTGAGAATGTTCTCTGTTTTTGAGATGTCAGTATTAATTGTGATCAGATTCTAAGCATCATGATGTATTAATTATATATGCTCTGTCCCTTTACATGCTTGTTATGTATTATTTTCATACTTCTTATTGTACATATGGATATATCTGGACCCAACCTTCCAATACGGCTAATAGCATCTACAGTAGAAATCCATACATTTATGCTACTTACTACTACAGTGAAACAGTGTTATTTTGATGATAATTTGCTACTAGCTGAATGTAATAAGCACTTTCTGCTTTAGTGGAGGCTGCTCTGCCAGGAACAAGCTACAAGTGCCGGAGGCTTTAACGCTGGAGAAAATCTATGACTGGATTAATGAATTGTTACTGCTATAAACTGAGTTATCTAAACAAATTCTAAACTTTGCATTTTGTAGCAACTCGTTACCTTGCCACTTCCATTATGTTACACCGATAACCACCGGGTATCTCCGACCAGTCAAGATCTAACATTTGGGATACCATACATGAGAAATACGCTTCCTAAAGATGGGAGAATGACATGGATAATTCAATATTTAATATTGTCATAGTTTGTTAACCTGGGGGCATTTATATGCAAATGCGTCCACAGTGCCACCTATTAAAAGGTAGTGTGGCTGCAGAGGCTTTGTATTATCTCTTATTTGCATATTAGTAGAGATGAGCGAACGTACTCGGATAAGCACTACTCGTCCGAGTAATGTGCTTTATCCGAGTACCTCCCCGCTCGTCCTGGAAGATTCGGGACGCGCTGCGGAGCGGGGAGCTGCAGGGGAGAGCGGGGAGGAACGGAGGGGAGATCTTTCTCTCCTTCTCTTCCGCCCGCTCTGCCCCGCTCCCCGCTGCGACTCACCTGTCAGCAGCGGAGCGCCCCGAATCTTTCAGGACGAGCAGCGAGATACTCGGATAAAGCACATTACTCGGACGAGTAGTGCTTATCCGAGTACGTTCGCTCATCTCTACATATTACATTTCCCAGAGGGGCATGCGTTATCTTGTAAGTAGAGATGAGCAAACTTTTCAAAAGTTTGTTTTGACTGATTTGCCAAATTTCATCAAAAACTTTCGTTTGGTCCATTGGATGTAGCTCAGTAGTGAGCATTATGGATTTGCATTGCTGCAGTCCTTGGTTCAAATCTGACCAAGGACATCATCTGCATGGAGCAGCTACATGCTGATGTTCTGGTTGGTCAGATTTGATCCTAAGACTCGATTACTGCAAGGCAACAGTGTTAGCAACTGAGCCACCATGCTATTTTCTCTGAAGGAGGAAAAGCACAAGAAGAAAAGTCATCAAGAGAACATACATACTTAATGCAGATGTTGTTCTTGGTCAGATTTGAACCTAAGACTCCAGCGCTGCTAACCACTGGACTACCATGCTTCTTCTGTCTTCTTTGGAGGAGAAGGAGAACAAAAAAAATCTCCATTCAGATGTTGTCCTTAATCAGATTTGAACCTGGGACTCCAGTGCTGCAGGATAACACTGCTAACCACTATGCAGTTTCTTCTTTCCTCCACATCCTGCTTCATCCTTCTCTAGAGTAAGAAACGAAGAAATATAAACACAAGCAGAACATACAAGTTCCATGAAGATGATGTCTTTGGTCAGACTTGAATCTACGACCACTACACTACAAGGCAATAGGGCTAACCACTGAGCTACATCCATTGAACCATCTCCACCACCACCACTTTAGAGGTTTTTATGAAATTCTGACCCAAATTAAAGTTCTACAGATTTTGTCCACCCTTCTCTACTTATAGGTCTTCTCACACCTACTAGGTGATCTCCACAAGGAGAAACTATATATTTCCCGACCTTGGGTGAGGTATCATAGCAAAAGAAAAATGTAGTTCACCTCTATTATGAATCCTTGTCGAGTTTGCTAGCTGAATATGAAGGTGCCTGCTGTATTTTAGATTGTGTAACATGAAACACTCCACCCTTAGAATAATGTGTAGTGGTTCTTATACCTACTTGTCCCTATAGCAGAGCGAAGCCCAATATGTACAGTAGATTCTTTCCTGAAATAATATCCATTTCATTAATCAGTACGGTATAAGTAATGTATGTACTCAATGTGTCCACTAGCAGAATAGTGAGTGCAGCTCTGGAGCATAATACAGGATGTAACTCAGGATCAGTACAGGATTAGTAATGTATGTACACAGTAACTCCACCAGCAGAATAGTGAGTGCAGCTCTGGAGTATAATACAGGATGCAATATTTTAATTGTATATATAGTCAATAAATTTAGCACATTGTGGCTCTTAACATTTAAAATAGATCAACAGCAAAGAAAGAAAAACGTACTCATTGTGAAAATTCATCCCCTAGTAGAAGTTGTAATTTTACTGAAAAACCCGTCCTGCAGTTCCATCTCAGGCAGATCTGTAAATGATGAGAGTTGTGATGATTAGATGAACGGTCTTGTCACCGGAGACCCTAGAAGTGGTTCCCCCCTTGGCCTATAAGAGGCTCTCGGAGCCCCCTTGTGTGTAGTGACCTCTTCTTCCGATAGTAGAGCTTATTGACCACTAGACACCTCTACGATGCAGAGAAGAGATGTCACCCCCTTTCCAGAGTCTGAGAGGAGCGCATTATTGGGATGTGAGAAGCTTTATGGTCGCATCGATGAATTGTCCCCCACCGGGCCGTTCTGACCAGACTGTTAGGAGGTGTTGGGACCTGTGGATGTGTGAGGGCACACAAGGTGACTGGGCTCAAGACCCCGACAGACCACCAGTATAGAGGAGCGTTTGACCAGACTGTTGGGGGTGTTGGGACCAGTGGATGTGTGAAGGCACACAAGGTGACCAGTTTCAGGTCATCCTCAATAGATTAGCAGCTCCAACTGTTTTATTGTCTGCCATCTAGAAACCGGTGGTGCCATCGCTACAAGCTCTTATGTCTGTCAGAACCATTTCTTGATACTTGGCTGATGGACATTTTGGTGCCCATTACTTATATGGCCTTTGACACCCACCCATCATCACTTCCATTTGCAGTGATGTCGAGAACAACAAAACTGGACTGCTAGAGTGAAACCGAATTGTCTCCAGTAACAAATCCAGGTTAAGTTTGGGTTCTGAGGACGTCCGTATTTGTGTCTGGAGACCATGAGGTGAGTGCCGCAAACTTCCCTTTGTTGTGGAGCCGTACAGTGCCCCCACTACTGGTGGGATGGTCTGGGGAGGGTCATCATATACAACAGTCGGTCCCCCCTAGTAGTGATATAAGGAACATTGACAGCTCATCGATAAGTTCAGGACATTCTGCAGCCACATGTCTTCCTCTCATGGTGGCTTCCAAGAGGCAGCAGGATAATGCTCGGCTGCACACACAAGGGGGTCACAGGAATGTCCCCACAACATTGTCACACTTGCATGGCTACCAGATTTATCACCAATAGAACATGAATGGGACCATCTGGGAACCCAACTTTGACAACCTACAAGTTTTCATGATCTAGAGGCTTAATTACAGTAGAAGTGGAGTGATATGCCACAGGATACCATATGAAACCTGTATGTCTCCATGCCTATCTGCATCACGTTTTGTATGCAAGCTAGAGGTGGTATAACAGGGTACTAGAGTGCTCATGTCTGCCTGTATTAGATCTTGTATCCAATCTAGTGGTGGGACAACAGGGTACTAGAGCCTCCATGCCCATCTGTATTACATCTTGTATCAAAGCTAGAGGTGGTACAACAGGGTATTAGAGACTCCACGCCTGTCCATATCACATCTTGTATCCAAGCTAGAGGTGGTACAACAGCGTACTAGACCTTCCATACCCATCCGTATCACATCTTGTATGTGAGCTAGAGGTGGTACAACAGTGTACTAAAGCTTCCACGCCCACCCATATCACATCTTGTATCCAATCTAGAGGCGGTACAACAAGGTACTAGAGCCTCCATGCCGGTCTGTATCATATCTTGTATCCAAGCTAGAGCTGGCACAACAGGGTACTAGAGCCCCCCTACAAGGGGTCGGTTCTCCACAATAACTGACCCTTTTGCTCTGATATTGTAGTCACTTATATCAGCCTTACAATCACACAGAGAAGGTTTCATTCTATTCTGACAACTCCTTCTAGGCGCCTGATTGTTTTTGACAATGAGTATATTTATAAAATCTTATTGAACTGTTACAGTAAAAATCTATTTTGGAGTCGGTCCAGCTTAATAGCAGTAACATTTCACACTGCAGCGGCACATTTCATAATAATTGCAGTCAATATGTATTTTGGGAAACATTCATGTCTGAGTAAAGCGACCTTTAAATTTGTGTAATCTTCCTAGCTGGATACTAGAGATATGTCTCCGTGCCCTGAAGTCAGAGGCGGCTCGCTCTTTCCCTCCGTTGTTCTTTTGGATTTTTGCATGTTTTTTTTAGCAATCATGAATGTTGACCCCGGAGAATGTGAAGTGAGGAAAAGATATTGGCAACATTTTATATGCTGTAATAAGAATGCGTTATTGTCAAAGCTTCACAACGCACAACAGATTTTTCCAACCTGAGCCAAATATTGATGAAGCCATAAAATGTAGACTTTAATATATCAATGGAACGCTGTATCCTGATCATTGCTTTGCTGGGTGACCAGCTATGACAGCGCTGGCTAAATCTACAATAAATCTGTGATTCATTCAGAAAGCAAAGGCAATGCTCTATAGAAACAGCCATTGTGGAGACTAAGCTATAAATCACGGGCTACAATATAGCAATATTCAATAAAAGAACACTCCAAACAAAACTTTCACTGTATTAGACCCCCAGCCCTCTCATGATTGGCGCTTCCCTGTTTGGAAATTCTCCCCGTGACCCCGTAGTGCGGCATAAATTCACATCACAATTTTCCATGGATCAGTTTCAGTGTGAATCCACATTAGATGGGGAAAAACCAGCGATCTAAGTGACATCCAACGAGGCCGGGTCATTGGTGCTAGACTAGCCGGGCCGGGGTTTTACTAGCAACTATACCGAGAATTGTGTCAGGGGAATAAAACATCCAGTGAAAGAGGGACAGAAAAAAATAATCACCAAAAGGGGTCAGAGGAGGATGTCAGAAATCATTCTGACCAACAGGTGCTGCATGCCCAAGAATCGAGGGAGAGACTTTCAGCCACCCCACAACATAAGACGATCAAAAGGAACACTATTTTACCACCCCACACACAAAAAACAAATCATATCGCCCACGGACAATGATAGAACAAAATGTAGAGTTACAGAATATCCAGATGCACAAAGAACATGGCATGTCATTAGCAACAGAACAGCAGAAAAGCTCAATACCACAATCACAGCATGTGTGGATTTTAAGGGGTTGAACACAAGTCATGGACATTTATTGCTGCTTGCACTGTATCCATCTAGCTGACAGGACCTTAAGGCCGGCTGCACACGGCCGTGATGGGCTCCACCGCGGAATTCCACGGCGGAGCCCGTCACGGCGCCCCCTAGAGACCCCCAAACTTACCTGCAGATTCGGTGTCCTGGCTCCCGCATGACGCTTCGGCGTGACGCGCCGCAGCGTTAAGTGACACGCCGGCCACGTCACATGACACGCCCACCGCGGAGAGGCGATTTCACGCTACCTTCCGCTGTGCTACAGCAGAAGATAGGGTGAACGGACGGCTTCCATTGACTGCAATGGAAGCCGTCCGCGCATACACCCGCGGCAAATAGAGCATGCCACGCGTAAGGACGGGTGATTTTACGATGTGGAATTCTGCGGTGGAATTCCGCACCGTGAGCATTGAGCTATTAGGTTCAATAGAACCTAATAGCTGCGGGCAACGTAGCGGAAATCCGTCCGTGGGAAGGAGCCCTTAGGCCTCATGTCCATGGGCAAAATATGATTTTAAATCCGCAGTGGATCACCCGCATGCGGATCCGCATCCCCTAGGGATGCATTGACCATCCGCGGGTAGATAAATACCCGCGGATGGTCAATAAAAGTGAATTTAAAAAAAATGGAGCATGAAAAAAAACATGACATGCTTCATTTTCGTGCGGGTCTCCCGCGGGGATGGCTCCCGCAGGCTTCTATTAAAGCCTATGGAAGCCGTCCGGAGAGACCTAAAGTAATAATAAATTACCCGCAGCGGACCGGGCAGGTCTTCCCTTCTTTACGGCTGGATCTTCTTGCTGCGGCCCGGCGGATGTGCCTGGCGCATGCGCGCGACACGCTTCTGACATGCCGAGCACATCCGCCGGCCGAAGAAAGAAGATCCGGCCGTGAAGAAGAGAAGACCTGCCCGGTCCGCTGCGGGTAAGTTTATTCTTAGTTATTCTTATTTTCAGCGCTCATGTCCGCGGGGCAGGAGGGACCAGCTACGGATTCTCCATGGAGAATCTGTAGCGGGCCTGATTTTCCCCGTGGACATTAGGCCGCCTGCACACGAGCGTTTCGGATTACGCCAGTGGATTTTCACGCGCGGGAGACCTGCGTATGGCACCTAAATGTGCTTGCGGATAGGTGTGGATGCGTGAAAAATCATGCGCGGATATATGCAGATGTGCTGCGAAAAAAAAACATGCGGAAAAACCTGCAGCCTCCTACCACGCCTACTTCCTCTAATGTCATAGCAACCAGTGCCTTCATCCGCAGCTGCACCGCGGATGTACTGCGTGAAAAAATGCGTCCATTCACTTGTATTGGAGTCTCCACGCACAAAATCTGACCCAAATTAGGACATGCCGTGTTTTTTTCCTAGCACGTGAAAATCCGCGATGCAAATCCGTCCGTCTGGGGACAACTGTGGATCCCCATAGAAGTATATTGGCTGCGGTCAGGGGCAGACAATGTGCTTAAAATACTGTGGCAGAAATTCTGCCCATGTGCAGGCACCCTTAGGCTTCGCTCAGTTTGTGCACACAGAACCACGGGTCTATTAGAACCATTGGTTTCCTAAGGTGAGTTCACATGTCGGTATTTTATAGGTGTGCAAATCCGTGCACCTGCAAAAGATAGGAATTTCGTGCGCCAGGAAAATCTGTACTGTGTGTAAATATACCCCACAGGGAGTCCCTGTTCACTGATTATGGAACTCCCCGCGGGAAGTAAAGAATCCCCTGTCACAGCTGCCACAGCTGTGGCAGAGGATCGCGATGTTCTCCCATTGCTTTCAATGGGGCCGCCGCTGCTGCCGGTGGCCCCATTGAAAGCAATGGGATGTTGGCAACACCTGCAGTGATTTTCTGGGATGGGCTTGAAGTATAAGCCGTTCCCTGAAAATCATCCCTAGCTTGTGTAAAAAAATTAAAAATACATATGCTCATCTCTCCGCCACTAAGATATCAGAATACTCTAATATTATACATTCAAACATCTTATTAGGCATTTTATGCATTATAGAATAGGCTAGAAAGCCAACATCAACCCCTCACAGGGCACACCAATGAGGCATGAAGCATTAAACGCAGGGAATGACCACCAATCGAGCTGCATAAAAATGTAATAACAAGCGGTTAATAGTGAAATGAAAGAAACGGTGAAATAGTGCTCATCAGATAACATAATAACTCTCAGTGGGACTAACAACGTATATGAGGTCATCAAGTAGTAATCTGGGAGGGCCTAGGATTTGCATAAAAGAGGACCAGATTGCCAGGTCTTCAAGAAAGAGAGATCAAAGACTTAAAATGACTCCGACCAGTAAATATAAAGCTAAATTAGTTCAATCAATGTTGTCATGTCTTAAAGGGGTTGTCTCATGAAATCAAGTGGGGTTATACACTTCTGTAGGGCCATATTAATGCACTTTGTAATATACATCGTGCATTAATTATGAGCCATACAGAAGTTATTCACTTACCTGTTCCGTTGCTAGTGTCCCCGTCGCCATGGTGCCCGTCTAAAATCGACGTCTTCTGGTGATTTTAGACACGCTTGCGCTGTGCGGTCTTCTGTGTGGTAAATGGGGCCGCTCGTGCCGGAGAGCTGGTCCTCGTAGCTCCGCCCCGTCACATGTGCCGATTTCAGCCAATCAGGAGGCTGAAATCGGCAATGGACCGCACAGAGCCCACGGTGCACCATGGGAGAAGACCCGCGGTGCATTGTGGGTGAAGATCCCGGCGGCCATCTTAGTAAGGTAAGGAAGAAGTCGCCGCAGCGCGGGGATTCGGGTAAGTACTAAACTTTTTTTTTTTTTAACACATGCATTGGGTTTGTCTCGCGCCGAACGGGGGGGCCTATTGAAAAAAAAAAACCCGTTTCGGCGTGAGACAACCCCTTTAAAGGTCACTTTAGGCGTGGGTTGTGTAATAATTGCAAGTTTACAACCTTTCCATGGAAGATCAATATAATTAAAGGCTGCGGCCATCTTTAGGGGCACAATTAATTTTAACTTAAATTCATGTATTTTGGGCTGACAATCATTTTTGAAGATGGAACTATCTTTCCGGCCGCTGCATGGACTCCTATGGGAGCCAATGACAGCGGCCGGAGAAGGGAGGTGGGAGGGAGTTTAGCAGCGTGACTGCTAAACTCCCTCCCTCTTCTCTCCTCCTCTCTCCTCCCCGCCAGCTGTTTGCAATGGGAGTGGGCAGAATGGAGGTGGAGCTAAGCTCTACAGCTCCCGATGCTGGCTGTGGCTTAGCTTTGCTCCTGTCCCACCCACTCCCATTGCAAACAGCTATTGGGAAGGAGAGAGGAGGTGAACCAGGGAGAGGGAGAGAAGGGGAGGCAACGGCATTGCGGCCTTGGCGTATATGCGCCAGGGTCCGTGCCGTCTGAACGGGCACACAAACGTTAGATTTGTGCGTCTGTTCACGCATTTTTTCGGCGCTGGCGGACGCATGTAAAAACGCCTGTGGCCATGGGAAAGAGGCCTTAGTTGTATGAATTCGCCCATATGAAAGAGCCATTAAACTTCAGTGTCTATATACCGTCATATGTAGAAGCAGCAGAAGATAAATAGCGCACAATTTTTAATTAAACCCTATTAGAAAAATTATTGTCAGCCCAAAATACATGCATCTAGGTGAACCCTCCGCCACTACCCAAGGTCTTCATAGTCTTTAACGTGATGGTGAACCAATGTACTTACACCATAGATGAACTGGTAAACTGAAACAATGGATGGGTGATTTATATAATCCAATGCTATATAAAAAAAACAATAAACAGGGTGTACTTCAAGAGGGCGGAAGAATAGGACTACAGATCACATGTACAATAGCAGGACTAGTACATGGCAGTAATCCTAATGGTTTCATGTTTGTGGCTATCCATTCGAATTGAGAAGGGTTGGGGGGGCTATGTAGATAAGATCTTTAGGGCAGAATTCCAAAAAATGTATGAGTCTTTAGGGCTATTTACACGAGATGATTATCGCGCAAAATTCGTTCAAGCAAATGAAAATGTTCAATATGTTATGCCCAAAACCAAAGCCATCGCGCAGTATTCACTTACTTTTCATTTGTTGCTCACTTTCAACCAGCATAAAAATCGGTGCTGGTTCATTTACTTCCCGCTGCGTCTAAACGCTCCCCACTCAGTGTTTCACATAGAATGTGAAGCGCTGAGTGAAAAGTCAGGGAGAACTGAGTGGTATTCAGCGATGATCTGCCTGTCTAAATATTCTACACTAGTGGTGACATCACGCATTCCTGCAGTCGTTTAGCCGACAGTCATTCCGTGTGAATGGGGCATTAGACCTTGGTACTTGGAGGCCTCAACTCCGATTCGGAGATGTTCTGGTTTCTGTTGACTTAAAATAGTTATTCAGCTATTATAGCTTGAAGTCTCACTTTATGGATGACGTTTAGTATAATACAGTAGAACTTAGACTACTTCTAATGGATTTGGCTAATAGCGGGGCTGGAGGAGACCATACAGATTCTATTGTCTAGCCCATTAGTAATGCATTATACAATCATCCACTTTTATGTGGGTAGTTATCACGCTCATTATGTGGGCATTGCCTAATGAGAAGAGCTAATGGGGATAATATATGCAATTTTTTTTCTCTTCTGTGTGGGTATATAGGTTGTATTACAGCTCTAGTACTAAGTGGTGCTTTATGTAGAAAAATGCTGCAAAGTAAGAATGCTTTCAAGAATAGAAGTGCCAATACTTTATTTTATTCAATTAAAATGCAAAGTGACAGAAGAAAAGAGAAATCTAAATCAAATGAAATCAATATTTGGTGTGACCATTGTGTTCAAAACAGCATCAGTTCTTCAAGATAAACTTGTGCAGCATTCCAGGAGTAGGCCCTCAGCCTAGGAGACAGCGGGTTAGAATTTTGGCCTTGTCACTGGGCTCTACCATCTCTTACCCTGAGGGTAGCACAGGACCCATCCAAGTTGCCGCTGGGGGAAACTTTTACGGGGGTAACCCAAAACGTTGGTTACCTTAAGTTATTGTCACTTGTGACGCCACTGTCCCTTCCTCTGCGGTGAATCCATAAGGTAATAATAAAGAGTCCACACACGCAGAGTTAACCGCTCTCCATCATACTTCACTGCTGCCTGCAGACACTCATTATTGTACCGCTCACCACCCTCCTTCATTGCTGCCTGCAGACACTCATTATTGTACCGCTCTCCACCATGCTTCACTACTGCCTGCAGATACTCATTATTGTACCGCTTACCGCCCTCCTTCATTGCTGCCTGCAGACACTCATTATTGTACCGCTCTCCACCATGCTTCACTGCTGCCTGCAGATATTCATTATTGTACCGCTCTCCATCATGCTTCACTGCTGCCTGCAGACACTCATTATTGTACCGCTCTCCATCCTGTTTTATTGCTGCCTGCAGACACTCATTATTGTACTGCTCTCCACCCTGCTTCATTGCTGCCTGCAGATACTCATTATTGTACCGCTCTCCGCCATGCTTCACTGCTGCCTGCAGACACTCATTATTGTTCTGCTCTCCACCATGCTTCACTGCTGTCTGCAGACACTCATTATTGTACTTCTCTTCAGGCCCTCGGTGAATCAATTGCCTTCTGTTACAGCCAGACATTTCATATTTTGACTCATCAGTCCAAAGCACCTGCTGACATTTTTCTGCCCACTTCTTATGTCTCGTATAGTTGAGTCTCTTGGCCCTGTTTCTACATGGAAGGTATGGCTTTTTGGCCGCAATTCCTCTGGGAAGACCTCTCCAAACAGTAGATGGGTGTACCTGGGTCCCCCTTGTTTCTGCCAGTTTTGAGCTAATGATACTGCTGAACATCTTCTGATTTCAAAGGGAAGTAAGCATGATGTGTCTTTAATCTGCTGTGTAATGCTTATAAAAAGTGACAAAATAATAACATAAAAAGGACATACAATACAAACCAAAACAGTTAGGCTGGGATCACACAGGGCGGATTTGCCGCAGAGATTCCGTCTGCAACTCCGCCTGCGCCCGCTAATCCCAGGATTGGACAGCCATGTGGACGAGATTTCTCAGCAATCTTGTCCACACAGGACTGCGAGTCCGCCAGAAGCCGGCGCTGCGGCATGGATTCGGCGGCTGCAGCATGTTCATTTTTTTTCTTCTTTTGCTGCGGCCGTGCTCTCCCCGATGGGAGCGCCGGCCGCAGTGGAAAAGCGAGCTGCCAGGCTGCTTCAAAACCCGTGGTTAAGTGCCCCGGGTTTTGAATCAGCGCTTTTCCCAGCGGAAGTCTTGCGGTTTTTCGCTGCGGCCATGTGAGAACCCAGCCTTACAAGAATAAAAGGGGATAGAAGTAGAATGCCAGATCTTCACTGACTGGATCAGGAAATAAGTGCAGGAATATTGCTTAGGCAGTGCTGGTCAGTGGGTACAGTTTCCTGGGGTCTGACATTAATCTTTGGTTTGCACTGCACTTTTAATATGTCCCTGCCAAATCCCCATAACCCTCCCCCAGATCTTGTGGTAAGGATGGGCTGAGTGCAGGATTACATACTTTTGCAGGGATAATTTTTATTTTGGTCTTATTTCCTTTAGGAACCTCCCGGGGAGAAACTATGACCCTCATATTTCAGTACATAACTTTAGCAATCAGTCATTACTCAACACGGGTGTCATACTTTACTGGATTCAGCAGGTATTGAGTTTTGGGGGCGGCCGGGGTCCTACGATCCTGATGTTCAGACCATAAGAGGCGTCTGGATTGTATGCCGCAAAGTCCCAATGATAGTTTAAAGCACTCTACTCCCATCAGCTCCTGTCTACAGTAATTATATTGTATATATATAACTTTATAGTATGCTTTATGCTTTTATATGTTTTAGATTCAATGTTTTATCTGTGCATTTACATTTATTATTGTCAGTAAATGCTCTATGATTGTTGGTACCTTTTGGTGCTTTGTATTCACTTGTATCTATTATTCCATAGGTTGTACGGTGCACTAAAGATCCTAGCCATTTACTACTAGTAGGTGAGCTGCCCCTATACCTTTTTCCAATCTACTGTTGTGCAATTTTTATTAGGTTTATTTTTCATTAACCCCTTAATGACACAGACCCTTTTTTTTCCATTTTTGTTTTTTTCTCCCCCCTTTTAAAATATCGTAACTCCTTTATTTATCCATCAACATCGCTGTATGAGGGCTTGTTTTCTGCGGGGCAAGTTGTATTTCTCAATGGTGCTATTTAATTTACCATATAATGTACTAAAAAACTCTTTAAAAAGTCTAAGGGGAGTAAAATTTAAAAAAAACGACATTCTATCATCTTTTAGTGCGTCTTGTTTTTACGGCGCACAAACTGCAAAAAAATGACATGATAACTTTATTCTCCCAGGTAAGTACCATTGCTACGATACCAAACTTGTATAGTTTTTTTTGCTGTACTACTTTTATTTATTTTTTTCAGACATTTAATTTTTTCAAATTATTTTCTGCAGCCATCTCTTGAGCACAATAACGGTTTTATTTTTTCGTTGACGTAGCTGTGCGGGGGTTCATTTTTTTATAAAATGTCCTGTAGTTTACATTAGTACCATTTTGGAATACATACAACTTTTTGATGGCATTTTATTGCATTTTTTCTGGAAGACATGGTAACTGAAAAAGTGCATTTCTGGTGTTCTTTATTTTATTTTTTTTCGGACAATGTTCACCGTGCGGGGTAAATAATGTGCTAATTTAATAAATAAGACTTTTACGGACGCGGCGATACCAAATATGTATTTTTGTTTTATGATTTAATATTTTTTTAATTATAGATATGGCAAAATGGGGTGATTTAAACTTGTATTACTTTTTTTTACAATTAATAAAACTTTATTGATCTAATTTTTACTTTTTTTTAACCCCCCCTGGAGGACCACAACTAGTAATGCTTTGATCGCTCCTGCAGTATGATGTAATGCTATAGCAGCCCTGGGCTCTTTCAGGAGGACCCCGCCTGCCATGACATCCGCACGGCTCCCTACGATTTCACGCAGGAGGGCTGTAAGGGACCCCCGAACATTGTTTGGGGGATTTAAATGCCACTGCCCGAATTGACCGTGGTGCTTAAAGGGTTAATAGTCGCAATCGGCCACACGGCCGATTGCAGCTATTGCACGCAGGTGTCAACTATAATAAACAGTTGATGTTCGCGCTGTATTAAGAGAGGTTGCCCTGCAATCTCTTTTCATACATAGGCTGCCGATGTAGGCCGTCAAAAGGCGTATCAGCGGTCATTAAGGGGTTAAAGTCACAGTAAGCAGTAAAATCTGAGAAAATGGTGATTGAGGTTGGTTGGCAGAATTGCTCTCCGGGAGTACAGCAGCAACATACTGCTTTGCTTGGCCTGGAGAAAAAATAGTAAAGTTATTAGTTTTAAGTTTAAAGAAAAGTTATTGGCTAATAAATCTGTGGCTGGCCCTCAACCACACTGTGGGTTGTGTTGTTCGGATGGGAAGGGTGCATGAAGTGGTTAATGGGTCCCAGCAGTCTTTGTAAAACTTGCCCCTGAAATAAAAGAAGTCTAATCGTTTCCTTCTGAGGCTTATATGTATTGTGTCCCCAGTCTAGGAGGCACATAATGGTTAAGGAGAGCCCATCAGAGAAGCTATTACTGGCACTTAATGCCATTTACTAAGGAAATGACCTTTAGCTCTTACAGCGCCTGCTGGGAAACACCCATATTGCTGGAAAGGAGACATTCTGTGGTTTTCTATAGTTATCAACCTTTAAACTTTCAGAAGAAATATAGCCTTGTAAAAAGAACTGCTGCAACTGGATAGCAATATGTGATATCTAAAACCTATGGAAACTACCTGTATATGAGGAGCCCAAGGACCCACACAGTCACTCATAAAGAGATGTGCCAAATCCTGTTTTTCAGATACCACCCTATCAGGAAGTTCAGCCTCTGTGATTCGGTGGTGCTCAGGGAATCCCATTGACCAGCAAGATTATGATACAGCATTTCTCTAGTGATCACTGCAGCCCTTCCAGAACTCAGTGGCTATGACTAGTTGTAGAACTCAGTCTTACTCACTTTGTTAGGAGGCGCTGCAGTACCAGGGACAGACACCCATACAAATGTGTCACGTAGGACACAATACAGTACCTGGAGGAGAACTGGTGATTTGTGTGGTTCCAATGAGAAGGAGTGATAAAGCAGAAGCTTGCAACTCTACAGAGACAGGAAGCTGATTTCAGCCTACCCCAGACTCCAATACAGAATGTAAGCTGGAGTTACTGATTATTTTGTAGTTGTGTCTGTCAGGAATAGTGTTGAGCCAACCGAAAAATATTTGAACCTTGCTTTGGGTTGAAGCTTACTCAAAGTTTGGTTTGGCGAGAACCTGAACCATGAGCAATTTGTCTCGGCCAAACCTTCTAAAAGAAGAAGTTGGAAAAAGCGGAAAAAAAGGGGAAAAAACTAACAATAAAAAGAAGAAAAGAGTCGGAAGAAGAAGGAAAAAGGAGAAAAAACCCACAATGCCAGAATTGCACTTTTTAGGTCACGCAGTCTCCAAGAAAAAAATGTCACATGAACTCCAAAGCGGTATCAATAGAAGCTATGGGACATCCTTCAAAAGACAATCCATCACACAACTATATCAACAGAAAAATAAAAAAGCAATGGCTGACAGAAGATGGCGGCAGGAAATCATTTTATTTTTTTGCAAAGAAATGTTATTTTTGAAAAGTAGCTCAGCAAAAAAAATATATATATAAATTTGGTATTGTAGTAATTAGAGATGAGCAAACGTACTCGTTTAGGGCAATTACTCAATCGAGCATCGCTTTTTTCAAGTAACTGCCTACTCGGGTGAAAAGATTCGGGGGCGCCGGGGGGCGGCGTTGTGGAGCGGGGGGGGTAGCAGTGGGGAACAGGGGGGAGCTCTCTCTCTCTCTCTCCCCCCCCCCACTTCCCTCTGCAAACCCCCACTCATCCCCGGCGCCCCCCAAATCTGCCCAATTAGGCAGTTACTCGAAAAAAGCGATGCTCGATTGAGTAATTGCCCTAAACGAGTACGTTCGCTCATCTACAGTAGTAATTGTACTGACCCACAGAATACAAAAACTGGAAACCATGAAGATAAGACTCAACCCCTACCCCCACACCCACCCCACAAGGTTGGCAGAAGTACTTCATCCATTTACTCCACTTATGAATGCTGTAGAGTTTTTTAGTTCATTATATGGTACATAAAAAAGTACCATTGAAAAAAACAACTCATCCCACAAAAAACAAGCCCTCATACAGCGATGTTGATGGTAAAACAAGAGTTAGGATTTTTTGAAAGTGAGAAGGAAAAAATTAAAAAGGAAAAAAAAAGGCTGCGTTCTTAAGGGGTTAATGAATAGATAGGAAGAATAACCCATAGGGTAAAAGTTTCTTTCATCATAAATATTCCTTTTTAAAATAAGGACCACCCTTTAAAAAAATAACAAAATCAGACGGTGACTGTATCACGGCACAGGAGGCTACAGAGAGGTATAAAAACCGTAATAATACAGCAGCAGAAGTCTAAGGAAAAGCATCATTACAGCAAATTCCTAGCAGAACGTCGCTGTTACATGGCAGGATCCTGGGAAGGACTCAAATAAATGGAGTGAGATATAAATAAACCCTCGCCTGGATAATACATGGCTAGATCCAATATAAATTAAACTGATTGAACTGCGTGCAATTAACTAATTTGAGGCATATCATGAAAGGGTATTTAGATGGCAGATAGAGGTGGCAGCATGAAGCGTGAATGTATATTACCGAGCTCTCCAGACTCTCCACAACAAGGATATCAGTCATCTCATCATCAATGCAAATGAGAACGGTTTTGCATAAACTGTTTTTAACCAATTTATGTAAATACCAAAGATGATTGTTACAGAAAAGAAAACTGCTCATAAAGGAGATTGTATTCACTGCAGGAGAGAGTAAAGTCTAATGCTGAAGGTTACATGAAGAATGGGTGTAATCATGTTGCAATACATACAGCATCGCATGCATATTTAGCAGCGCTGTACACAGATGGTCATCACTTACATCAGTCCCCGCCGACACTGGGGTGCAAAATCTAAATTCCAAATTAAAGGGGTATTCCAGGCTATTTTCACCTTTTGCTATTGATGACTGACAGGTCATAAATAAATTATTGAATCGGGTGCTGCTGCCGATATGGTCAGCGAGGGAAGCAGAAAGCGATGACCATAGCACAGCGGCCTGGGTTTGCATTACAGGTGCAGTTCAATTCCTAAAATTCAATGGGAGCTACGTTGCAATACCAACCTGGGCTGCTGCGCTATGGTTGGCATATTCTGCTTCCTCCACTGGCAATAGTGACAGCGGCACAAGGAATCAGCTGATCAGCAGGGATCCGAGTGAAAGGTTACTGTTGGTCATCAATAGAATAAGTCAAAAATATCCCGGAATATCCTTTACCTGATCAGTATGTGGAAGAAAAAAATTTAAAAAAATTGGAGAGCATGTAAACTGCATGAAGATATTGCCCTGAGCAAATTTAAATCCAAACCCCCAATTCTGTAGGCAACAGAGCTAACCATTGATCCATCAAGCTGCCCAAAAATTCAAGGTTGCCTACCTGCGATCAGTGTTATCTCCTGCTGAGTAAAAAGCTTTTAAAAACTTCCAAAACAAGTGACAAACAGGGGGTCAAGTTCGGATGTTGCTCAGACAAACTAATAAGTAATTAGGACTAAAAATACTAAATCCTATGTGCCAGAATATAACTACTATAATACTGCTCTTATGTACAAGAATATAACTAGTATAATACTGCCTCCTATGTACAAGAATATAACTACTATAATACTGCCCCCTATGTACAAGAATATAACTACTATAATACTGCCCCCTATGTACAAGAATATAACTACTATAATACTGCCCCCTATGTACAAGAATATAACTACTATAATACTGCCTCCTATGTACAAGAATATAACTACTATAATACTGCTCCTATGTACAAGAATATAACTACTATAATACTGCCCCCTATGTACAAGAATATAACTACTATAATACTGCTCCTATGTACAAGAATATAACTACTATAATACTGCCCCCTATGTACAAGAATATAACTACTATAATACTGCCCCCTATGTACAAGAATACAGCTACTATAATACTGCTCCCTATGTACAAGAATATAACTACTATAATACTGCCCTCCATGTACAAGAATATAACTAGTATAATACTGCTCCTATGTACAAGAATAGAACTACTATAATACTGCTCCTATGTACAAGAATATAACTACTATAATACTGCCCCCTATGTACAAGAATATAACTACTATAATACTGCCTCCTATGTACAAGAATATAACTACTATAATACTGCCCCCTATGTACAAGAATATAACTACTATAATACTGCCCCCTATGTACAAGAATATAACTACTATAATACTGCCTCCTATGTACAAGAATATAACTACTATATTACTGCCTCCTATGTACAAGAATATAACTACTATAATACTGCCCCTATGTACAAGAATATAACTACTATAATACTGCCCCCTATGTACAAGAATATAACTACTATAATACTGCTCCTATGTACAAGAATATAACTACTATAAAACTGCTCCTATGTACAAGAATATAACTACTATAATACTGCCCCCTATGTACAAGAATATAACTACTATAATACTGCCCCTATGTACAAGAATATAACTACTATAATACTGCCCCCTATGTACAAGAATATAACTACCATAATACTGCTCATATGCACAAGAATATAACTACTATAATACTGTCTCCTATGTACAAGCATATAACTACTATAATACTGCCCCCTATGTACAAGAATATAACTACTATAATACTGCCCCCTATGTACAAGAATATAACTACTATAATACTGCCTCCTATGTACAAGAATATAACTACTATAATACTGCCCCCTATGTACAAGAATATAACTACTATAATACTGCTCCTATGTACAAGAATATAACTACTATAATACTGCCCCTATGTACAAGAATATAACTACTATAATACTGCCCCCTATGTACAAGAATATAACTACCATAATACTGCTCATATGTACAAGAATATAACTACTATAATACTGCTCCTATGTACAAGAATATAACTACTATAATACTGCTCCTATGTACAAGAATATAACTACTATAATACTGCCCCCTATGTACAAGAATATAACTACTATAATACTGCCCCTATGTACAAGAATATAACTACTATAATACTGCCCCCTATGTACAAGAATATAACTACCATAATACTGCTCATATGCACAAGAATATAACTACTATAATACTGTCCCCTATGTACAAGAATATAACTACTATAATACTGCCCCCTATGTACAAGAATATAACTACTATAATACTGCCCCCTATGTACAAGAATATAACTACTATAATACTGCTCCTATGTACAAGAATATAACTACTATAATACTGCCCCTATGTACAAGAATATAACTACTATAATACTGCCCCCTATGTACAAGAATATAACTACCATAATACTGCTCATATGTACAAGAATATAACTACTATAATACTGCTCCTATGTACAAGAATATAACAACTATAATACTGCCCCCTATGTACAAGAATAGAACTACTATAATACTGCTCCTATGTACAAGAGTATAACTACTATAATACTGCTCCCTATGTACAAGAATATAACTACTATAATACTGCCCCCTATGTACAAGAATATAACTACTATAATACTGCCTCCTATGTACACGAATATAACTACTATAATACTGCCCCTTATGTACAAGAATATAACTGCTTTAATACTGTTCCCTATGTACAGGTATATAACTACTATAGTACTGCTCCCTATGTAGAAGAATATAGCTACTATAATACTGCCCCCTATGTACAAGAATATAACTACTATAATACTGCCCCCTATGTACAAGAATATAACTACTATAATGCTGCCCCCTATGTACAAGAATAGAATTGCTATAATACTGCCCCCTATGTACAAGTCATGTCCTGCTGTCAGTGAATGCCATAGGCAGTGTTAATTTGAGAGGGGGGAAATACAGACAAATGAAATTTCACATCTTGAGGGATATTAGCAGTATGAGGCCCCCAGCAGCACTACAGACATGTTTGTATTTTCCTCTATAGAACAGTCCCAGCCGCATACGTGGGACTTACATTATATGAAGGGGAAGCAGAAGAGACACATAAAGTGAAACATGAGCATCTGAAACTGAGAAACCGCGTCTGCTGCGTCCTATCAAACATCATCTAAAGTTTCACACTTAGTATAGAAAACGTACCGAGTTTGCAATCCTCCAGAGCTTTAATCTGCCATCAAATTCATGTTTATATGTTTCTGTAATAGAGCAATTCCAAGCAGTGCGGAGAGATGGGAATTCACGAGATTTGCTTGGAAATATTTGCATCCAGCCCTGGGAATAGCAGCCAATGTAATGAGTGCTGCACCTTGTGTTTACTACATACCCAATGTAACCCTGCCTGCTCAGCCTTGTGTCACTGATTAATTCTGACCCAAGCCTATGTCTAACACAGCTAACAGCCCGTGTCTTATTTAAAGATTATTTATGCATTTGCATAATCCGGTTATTTGCAAGTGAAGGATGAAGAAATAAACAAGAAAGTTGTAAATTAATTGAGCAAAAGTCTTCAACAATTAGACAGAACGAGGTGCTATAAGCCTGTAAACAGAAAAAAGCCTTTGAAATGGATTTATTGCAGAACTTACTTTTATAGAATCCCTAATGCTTCTACGTCTTCGGCTCTCCCTCAGAAGGCTCCCTGTATTTCATGCTGCCTTATAATCCATTAATAATAGTGCGGGCCATGTCATTTTGACTTTTATTGTACTTTTAAACATTTGCATATATAGAGAAACCGCCATTCAACATCCCCTTTCTAGAATGTACACTCATTTTGGCTGGTGTTACGCTTAAATACATTGTGTTATGAGAGAGGGCGTATTGTAATCCTTTCTCTAAAGTGTAAGCCTCATTTTTTTTTTTTTTTTAATGGAGAAAATAGAAAATTCTCAACATTTTTGCATCGGGTTTAGACATGAGCGAACGCGTTCGTCCGAGCTTGATATTCGTGCGAATATTAGGGTGTTCGGGATGTTCGTTATTCGTAACGAACACCATGCGGTGTTCTGGTTACTTTCACTTCCTTCCCTGAGACGTTAGCGCGCTTTTCTGGCCAATTGAAAGACAGGGAAGGCATTACAACTTCCCCCTGCAACGTTTAAGCCCTATACCACCCCCCTGCTGTGAGTGGCTGGCGAGATCAGGTGTTCGCCTAATATAAAAGTCGGCCCCTCCCGCGGCTCGCCTCAGATGCGGTGTGAGTTAGATGAGGGACAGTGCTGTTTATACCGGAGCTGCTGTAGGGAAAGAATTGGTAGTTAGTGTAGGCTTCAAGACCCCCCAAAGGTCCTTATTAGGGCCACTGATAGCTGTGTGTTGGCTGCTGTTAGCAGTGGGATTTTTTTTTTTCTCAAAATCGGCTCTGCAGAGCGTTGCACCTGGCATTAGGGACAGAAGTGCTGCATAGGCAGGGAGAGTGTTAGGAGTGAGTGTAGCCTTCAAGAACCTCAACGGTCCTTTCTAGGGCCATATTTATCCGTGTGCAGTACTGTCCAGGCTGCTGTTAGCTGTGCTGCATTTTTTTTGGGCTTCTCAAAATCGCCTCTGCAGAGCATTCCACCCTCCATTGATACTGCAGGGAAAGAATTGTATAGGCAGGGCCACAACACAGTTATTATTCATAGAATATACGCAGTGCTGCCTGTTGGTGGGAAAAAACTGAAAACAAATCTATTTGTCCAGCCTCTGTCCGTCCTAAGGGCGGTGGACACGTGTGAGCTGCGTGAAAAACATTGCTAAATCATACGCACCCAGCTACGCTTTACTGCTGGCTTCGCCATTTGCTTTCCTTAATTGGGAAAAAAATACCTGCTCTGCCAGAGTTATAATAACTCTGCTACCCTCACGTTCTGTGACACATAAGCAGGGACACAGCACAGTTATTAAACTTCTCATGTTCATTGAATATACGCAGTGCTGCCTGTTGGTGGGAAAAAACTGAAAACAAATCTATTTGTCCAGCCTCTGTCCGTCCTAACGCCTGTGGAGACGTGTGAGCTGCGTGAAAAACATTGCTAAATCATACGCACCCAGCTACGCTTTACTGCTGGCTTCGCCATTTGCTTTCCTTAATTGGGAAAAAAAATACCTGCTCTGCCAGAGTTATAATAACTCTGCTACCCTCACGTTCTGTGACACATTAGCAGGGACACAGCACAGTTATTAAACTTCTCATGTTCATTGAATATACGCAGTGCTGCCTGTTGGTGGGAAAAAACTGAAAACAAATCTATTTGTCCAGCCTCTGTCCGTCCTTACGCCTGTGGAGACGTGTGAGCTGCGTGAAAAACATTGCTAAATCATACGCACCCAGCTACGCTTTACTGCTGGCTTCGCCATTTGCTTTCCTTAATTGGGAAAAAAATACCTGCTCTGCCAGAGTTATAATAACTCTGCTACCCTCACGTTCTGTGACACATAATTAGGGACACAGCACAGTTATTAAACTTCTCATGTTCATTGAATATACGCAGTGCTGCCTGTTGGTGGGAAAAAACTGAAAACAAATCTATTTGTCCAGCCTCTGTCCGTCCTTACGCCTGTGGAGACGTGTGAGCTGCGTGAAAAACATTGCTAAATCATACGCACCCAGCTACGCTTTACTGCTGGCTTCGCCATTTGCTTTCCTTAATTGGGAAAAAAATACCTGCTCTGCCAGAGTTATAATAACTCTGCTACCCTCACGTTCTGTGACACATAAGCAGGGACACAGCACAGTTATTAAACTTCTCATGTTCATTGAATATACGCAGTGCTGCCTGTTGGTGGGAAAAAACTGAAAACAAATCTATTTGTCCAGCCTCTGTCCGTCCTTACGCCTGTGGAGACGTGTGAGCTGCGTGAAAAACATTGCTAAATCATACGCACCCAGCTACGCTTTACTGCTGGCTTCGCCATTTGCTTTCCTTAATTGGGAAAAAAATACCTGCTCTCCAAGAGTTATAATAACTCTGCTACCCTCACGTTCTGTGACACATAAGCAGGGACACAGCACAGTTATTAAACTTAGATAATTCATTCACTAGAGGCAGTGGGGCCTTTCGTTTTCCAAAAAGGGCAAAAATTATATTTGGCCTGCAGTCTTGCGCCAATTTATTTCCTGCCTGTGAAATCAAATCACTGGTAATACAGCATGCTGAGGGGTAGGGGTAGGCCTAGAGGACGTGGACGCGGCCGAGGACGCGGAGGGCCAAGTCAGGGTGTGGGCACAGGCCAAGCTCCTGATCCAGGTGTGTCGCAGCCGACTGCTGCGCGATTAGGAGAGAGGCACGTTTCTGGCGTCCCCACATTCATCGCCCAATTAATGGGTCCACGCGGGAGACGGTTATTAGAAAATGAGCAGTGTGAGCAGGTCCTGTCCTGGATGGCAGAAAGTGCTTCGAGCAACCTATCGTCTACCCGCAGTTCTGCGCCGTCCACTGCTGCCAATCCGAATCCTCTGTCTGCTGCTCCTCCTTCCTCCCAGCCTCCTCACTCCACTACAATAACACCTGCTCAGGAGCGGGAGCACTCCCAGGAACTGTTCTCGGGCCCCTGCTTAGATTGGGCAGCAGCGGCTCCTCTCCCACCAGAGGAGTTTATCGTCACTGATGCCCAACCATTCGAAAGTTCCCGGGGTCCGGGGGAAGAGGCTGGGGACTTCCGCCAACTGTCTCAACAACTTTCTGTGGGTCAGGAGGACGATGACGATCAGACACAGTTGTCTTGCAGTGAGGTAGTAGTAAGGGCAGTAAGTCCCAGGGAGCAGCGCACAGAGGATTCGGAGGAAGAGCAGCAGGACGATGAGGTGACTGACCCCACCTGGTGTGCAACGCTTACTCAGGAGGACAGGTCTTCAGAGGGGGAGTCAAGGGCATCAGTAGGGCAGGTTGCAAGAGGCAGTGCGGTGTCCAGGGCCAGGGGTAGAGGCAGGGCCAGACCGAATAATCCACCAAGTGTTTCCCAAAGCGCCCCCTCGCGCCATGCCACCCTGCGGAGGCCGAGGTGCTCTAAGGTCTGGCAGTTTTTCACAGAGACGCCTGACGACCGACGAACAGTGGTGTGCAACCTTTGTCGCGCAAAGCTCAGCCGGGGAGCCAACACCAACAGCCTCACCACCACCACCATGCGCAGACATATGATGGCCAAGCACCCCGCAAGGTGGGACAAAGGCCGTTCACCGCCTCCGGTTTGCACCCCTGCCTCTCCCCCTGTGCCCCAACCTACCACTGAGATGCAACCCCCCTCTCAGGACACAGGCACTACTGCCTCATGGCCTGCACCCACACCCTCATCTCCGCTGTCCTCGGCCCCATCCAGCAGTGTAGTTCAGCGCACCGTTCAGCCGTCGCTTGCGCAAGTGTTCGAGCGCAAGCGCAAGTACGCCGCCACGCACCCGCACGCTCAAACGTTAACCGTCCGCATCGCAAAATTCATCAGCCTTGAGATGCTGCCGTATAGGGTTGTGGAAACGGAGTCCTTCAAAAGTATCATGGAGGCGGCGGCCCCGCGCTACTCAGTTCCCAGTCGCCACTACTTTTCCCGATGTGCCGTCCCAGCCCTGCACGACCACGTCTCCCGCAACATTGTGCGCGCCCTCACCAACGCGGTTACTGCCACGGTCCACTTAACTACGGACACGTGGACAAGCACAGGCGGGCAGGGCCACTTCATCTCCCTGACGGCACATTGGGTGAATTTAGTGGAGGCTGGGACAGAGTCAGAGCCTGGGACCGCTCACGTCCTACCCACCCCCAGAATTGCGGGCCCCAGCTCGGTGCTGGTATCTGCGGAGGTGTATGCTTCCTCCACTAAAGCACCCTCCTCCTCCTCCTCCTCCTCCTCTGTCTCACAATCAAGATGTGTCAGCAGCAGCATGTCGCCAGCAGTCGGTGTCGCGCGGTGTGGCAGCACAGCGGTGGGCAAGCGTCAGCAGGCCGTGCTGAAACTACTCAGCTTAGGCGATAAGAGGCACACGGCCCACGAACTGCTGCAGGGTCTGACACAGCAGACCGACCGCTGGCTTGCGCCGCTGAGCCTCCAACCGGGCATGGTCGTGTGTGACAACGGCCGTAACCTGGTGGCGGCTCTGCAGCTCGGCAGCCTCACGCACGTGCCATGCCTGGCCCACGTCTTTAATTTGGTGGTTCAGCGCTTTCTGAAAAGCTACCCACGCTTGTCAGACCTGCTCGTAAAGGCGCGCCGGCTCTGCGCACATTTCCGCAAGTCCCACACGGACGCTGCCACCCTGCGCACCCTGCAACATCACTTTAAGCTGCCAGTGCACCGACTGCTGTGCGACGTGCCCACACGGTGGAACTCTACGCTCCACATGTTGGCCAGGCTCTATGAACAGCGTAGAGCTATAGTCGAATACCAACTCCAAAATGGGCGGCGCAGTGGGAGTCAGCCTCCTCAATTCCTTTCAGAAGAGTGGGCCTGGTTGGCAGACATCTGCCATGTCCTTGGTAATTTTGAGGAGTCTACCCAGGTGGTGAGCGGCGATGCTACAATCATTAGCGTCACCATTCCTCTGCTATGCATCTTGAGAAATTCCCTGCAAACCATAAAGGCAGCTGCTTTGCGCTCGGAAACGGGGGCGGGGGAAGACAGTATGCCGCTGGATAGTCAGGGCACCCTCCTGTCTATTTCTCAGCGCGTACAGGAGGAGGAGGAGGAGCATGAGGAGGATGAGGAGGAGGGGGAAGAGACAGCTTGGGCCGCTGCTGACGGTACACCGGCTGATTGCCTGTCATCCTTTCAGCGTGTATGGCCTGAGGAGGAGGAGGAGGAGGAGGAGGAGGATCCTGAAAGTGATCTTCCTAGTGAAGACAGCCATGTGTTGCGTACAGGTACCCTGGCACACATGGCTGACTTCATGTTAGGATGCCTTTCTCGTGACCCTCGCGTTGCACGCATTCTGGCCACTACGGATTACTGGGTGTACACACTGCTCGATCCACGGTATAAGGAGAACCTGCCCACTCTGATTCCCGAAGAGGAAAGGGGTTCGAGAGTGTTGCTATACCACAGGACCCTTGCGGACAAGCTGATGGTAAAATTCCCAGCCGACAGCGCTAGTGGCAGAAGGCGCAGTTCCGAGGGCCATGTTGCAGGGGATGTGCGTAGATCGAGCAGCATGTACATCCCAGGCAGTGCAACAGTCTTTAAGGGCCTGGCCAGCTTTATGGCTCCCCACCAAGACTGTGTCACCGCTCCCCAGTCACGGCTGAGTCGGCGGGAGCACTGCAAAAGGATGGTGAGGGAGTACGTAGCGGATCGCACGACCATCCTTGGTGACGCCTCTGCCCCCTACAACTACTGGGTGTCGAAGCTGGACACGTGGCCTGAACTAGCCCTGTATGCCCTTGAGGTGCTTGCTTGTCCTGCGGCTAGCGTGTTGTCGGAGAGGGTGTTTAGTGCGGCTGGGGGAATCATCACAGATAAGCGTAGCCGCTTGTCAACCGACAGTGCCGACAGGCTAACACTCATCAAGATGAACAAAGGCTGGATTTCCCCAGACTTCTGTTCTCCACCAGCGGACAGCAGCGATACGTAAGCAATACGTAGGCTGCACCCGCGGATGGAAGCTACGTTCTCTCTCACCATCCAAAACGGGGACATTTCTGCTTCATCAATCTGTGTCTAATATTCCTCCTCCTCCTCCTCCTCCTGCTCCTCCTCCTGAAACCTCACGTAATCACGCTGAACGGGCAATTTTTCTTAGGGCCACAAGGCTCACTCAAATAATTTTTCAGAACAATTTTTATAAGTTTCAATGCGCTTAAAAGCATTGGAACTTTAACTTGAACCAATTTTTCGTTACACTGGGCTGCCTCCAGGCCTAGTTACCACTTAAGCCACATTAACCAAAGCGATTAATGGGTTTCACCTGCCCTCTTGGCTGGCCATGGCCAATTTTTGGGATGTACATTAGTACTGTTGATACAGCAATTTTTGTGGGCCCTCGCCTACAGTGTAATCAAATTAATTTTTAGCCCACCTGCATTACAGCTGACGTTACCTCAGCTGTGTTGGGCAATGCAATGGGATATTTCTATGTACCGCCGGTGGCTTCCTGGCACCCACCCAGGCAGTGGGTCCACAGGGAGTTAAACCTACATGTGTCCACTTGTAAAGAACCCCAGTCTGACTGGGGCATGCAGTGTGGGCCGAAACCCACCTGCATTAACCCTTTCCAGTCCACTGTGTGACCTGTGAAGACATTAGGGTTTAAGGCTGTACAGCTCCGTTGTTGGTAGACGTCCGTCGGGGTTCTCTTACTGTATATTGCCAGCCTCTCTGCTGTCGGAGCCTATCCTACGTGTCAGCTCATGCAGTACTGGCTTTAGCCAGCATATAGCGCCGTTGTATAACAGCAGAAAAAGAGTAAGCCCCCTAGGAAAACCATATACAAATTGGATTGGAAAGGGTTAAGCACAACATTACTACCTCAGCTGTGTTGGGCAATGCAATGGGATATTTCTATGTACCGCCGGTGGCTTCCTGGCACCCACCCATGCTGTAGGTGCACACGGAGTTTTTACTACATCTGTACACTTATAAAGAACCCCAGTCAGACTGGGGCATGCAGTGTGGGCCGAAGCCCACCTGCATTAAGCACGACATTACTACCTCAGCTGTGTTGGGCAATGCAATGGGATATTTCTGTGTACCGCCGGTGGGTTCCAGGGAGCCACCCATGCTGTGGGTCGACAGGGACTTCACAATAGGGAGTTGTACCTGCCTGTGTCTATGAATTAAAAAGCCCGGTCTGACTGGGGCATGCAGACACCTTGACAGAATGAATAGTGTGTGGCACATAGGTTCCCCATTGCTATGCCCACGTGTGCAGCTCCTGATGGCGGTGGCACAGGATTCTATTTCTCATTGCTTCTGTACAGCATTGTGGGCTATCGCTCCGCCACTTTTAAAGAGGGTCGCTGCCTAGCCGTGCCAACCTCTGCAGTGTGTGCCTGCGGTCCCTCGTCATGGCAGACGCAATTCTAAATAGACATGAGCGTGGTGTGGCATGAGGGCAGCTGAAGGCTGCGCAGGGACACTTTGGTGTGCGCTGTGGGGGGGAGGGGGGGCGGTTGGGCAGCATGTAACCCAGGAGAAGTGTCAGTGGAGTGTCATGCAGGCAGTGATTGTGCTTTGTTGGAGGTAGTGTGGTGCTTAGCAAAGGTATGCCATGCTAATGAGGGCTTTTCAGAAGTAAAAGTTGTTGGGAGGGGGGGGGCCCACTCTTGCCGGTATTGTGGCTTAATAGTGGGACCTGGGAACTTGAGATGCAGCCCAACATGTAGCCCCTCGCCTGCCCTATCCGTCACTGTGTCATTCCCATCACTTTCCTGAATTGCCCAGATTTTCACACATGAAAACCTTAGCGAGCATCGGCGAAATACAAAAATGTTCTGGTCGCCCATTGACTTCAATGGGGTTCGTTGTTCGAAACGAACCCTCGAGCATCACGGGAAGTTCGTTACGAATAACGAACACCCGAACATTTTGGTGTTCGCTCATCTCTAATCGGGTTTTATTAGCCTATTCTGTACTGCTAGAAGTCATTACTCAGGAAATCCATATTCATTGTACTGCATAGCAGCATGGGGGGCTCCAGCTGTGCCTGCATTGTTGTGTATAGTGCAGGCACAGCTGGTTCCATATATTAGGGTAGTAATACATGTCTCTATTATATTTAATTTATTTTCAGTGTTCTTGTGCCCCCAATCTATCTTCTTCTTCCCACAGGCTGCTTTTATTAATGCCCTGCCTTGCTCTTGTTTCCAAAGCTCTGACCCCAGGCGCTGTCAAAAGGAGAAGCTGGTATTATGCTGCAGATGGTTTCTCTACTTCGCAGCGCATTGGGTGCACAGCACTATTTGTCACCACCTAGTGCATTGAGACCCTGACAAAGCATCAGGTCCAGCAAGGAGCTCTGAAGAGGAGAAGCCATCTGCAGCAAAGAACAGCTTCTCCTTATAAAGTGCCTGGGGATGGAGCATTCAAGACATGATTTGGGCAGGACATCAAGCCCTTAGGATCATTGCGTAATGAGACAAAAATTTTCATCTCCACTTTTCAAAAACAATATGTTCTTTATTTTTCCATTGACATGGCCACATGAAAGCTTTTTTTTTGTGAGCTGTAGTTTTTATGGGTACCATTTATTGGGTAAATATAATGTATTGTATAACTTTTGTTAGATTTTTTTGGAGGGCAGGGAGAGAAAACATTTTTTACAGTGTTAATCATGCAGCATAACTAGCATGATAACTTTTTCTGTGGGCTGTATAATTATGGCAATATCATGGGTTCTATTCACTGTGCATTATGAGTGTAATATGACACACAACTACACTCATGCGAACAAACCCATAATTTATTTAAGGGAGCCTTCACATGAGCATGTCCGTACATAGGTGTGTACACGCGTGTGCACCCATGTATGCGCAAAAATACGCATTTATGAAAGTCTGTGGAATCCCCTCAATGGAGCCAATGGTCTGCCAGCACCCCTGAAGTGTTTTTCAGGGAAGAGCTTTAAAAATAAGCTCTTCCCTGAAAATCATCCCTTTTATTGTAATATATCGTGTTTCCCAAAAATAAGACAGTGTCTTATATTAATTTTTGTTCAAAAGGGTTTAACTTTTCTACATGTATAGCTGCCTGAAAACTATTTAAATTGACTTTTTTAATTAACTGTTAGCAGGGCTTAATTTTGGAGTAGGGCTTATATTTCAAGCATCCTCAAAAAGCCTGAAAAATCATTTAGCATCCTCAAAAATTCTGGAAAATCATGCAATGTCTTTTCTTCATGATATGTCTTATTTTCAGGGAAACAGGGTATATATATATATATATATATATATATATATATATATATATATATATATATATATATATATATATATATATATATACATACACATACCTGTCCGCCGCTGCCGTGTCCCAGCGAGGAATAAGGAATTCCCTGCTGCACCTGATTTCAATGAATGACAGGCAAGAGCTGTCTGTGATTGGCTGAGCATCGCAGCCAATCTGAAGCATCTCTCTCAGCATGCAGGCATTTTAATTGCCCACCTGCTGAAAGAACTTCAGTGCGGAGTCGGGGATTGCTGACACAGGATGCGGCTGAGCCCCAGCAGCTGAACAAAGGTGAGTATGATTTGTTTATACCAGTTTGGGTTGTTCTTCTGGGAAGGGTTTATATTTAAAGCCCTTCCCTGAAAAACAATTAGGGGTGCCAGCAGCTGGAACCCCTATTGAACCCCCTGTGACAGCTGCAGTAGGGAATTTTTTATTCCCCGCGAGGATGAAGAACTCCTATGCCGCATCTGTCACATCTGTGACAGGTGCAGCAGGGAATTCTTTATTAGTTGCTGAATGAAGAAAACATCTGCCGCATGTGGCAAATGTATTTTTTTTATCCTCACGGGGGACACGGCAGCGGCGGACAGGTAATACTATATATATATATATATATATATATATTTACACTAAAAGGGGTGCTTTTAAGGGAAGAGCTTATATTTAAAGCTCTTCCCTGAAAAATCACTTCTGTGGTGCTGGCAGACCATTGCCTTTAATTTTACAGGCGCATGTGAACACTCCATAGGGGATTCAGTGGTTGTAATAGACGTGTGTTTGTGTGCGCACGTATGCACGCACATAAACACGCTTGTGTGAAGGCACCCTTAGCCAATATTTAGTAAAGACTTTATACACAGTATGGAGAAAGTGTTTTATCGCAAAGAAGTATATATATGGATAGAGAAGTCCAAGGAAGGTCACATGAGTGTCAGCCATGAACAAGGATTGGAACATTATCAGGAAAAAGGTTCAAGAATCAACAGTGTTTTTCACAGCGAGATGCTCACTGAAGAGCTGAAGCCTAAAATTCAAACAAACCACAGAGGACGGCTATCCAAGGGTGTTGCAGTGTTGCATGACAATGCATGTCCACACACCGCTGCCCATACTGTCAACACTCTCCAAAAACTTTGTTTCGAGGTGTTAAAGTAACCTCCCTGTAGTCCTGTCCTTGCTCCATTGGACTATGATCTGTTTGGTCTCCTGAAAGAAGCCCTTAGAGGATGAAGATTCACGTCTGGTGAAGAGGAGAAGACAGCAGTGGAACCGTGGTTCACAGCTCAGCCTCAAACATGTTTTTTTAATGAGGAGTCAGTATTACCCTGAAACGTGTTGCCTAGCCCCTCCTATACTTTTACGATTGGTTTGTTGTTTTGTTGTGCATGTGTATGTATATCTCCTTCATTTGTACATCTATTATACTTAGGAATGAACAATTGGAAATGATTCCAAGGCATTCAAGTCCCCCCTAAGCAGTAGGTTCCTATTTTTACCCCACCTTCAGGCACTTTAAGTAGCACAGGAATTTTTTCCCTTTCACTTTGTGACCACTACTACTTCTTGCTATCGAGGTCGTCTGACCCCGGATTTCTCCACTGCTGCTCTCCCTGCCAGACAACATCTAATGGAATTATGTGACTTTGGGGACCACTGAAAGGTAACGTGGACCATAAGTGTGGAGCCCTGTCATCTGAGGTGAGACCACATATACATCACTTTTATTTTGATGTACTTCTCTCCACTTTGGAGCGCAGATATCATTACGTATATATATTTTTTAGTGCGCGAATAGAAAAGCTTGTTGACAGATGGATAGATGGACAAAGTGTATTGAAAATCAGTAAGATGATGTTGAAAAAGCCAGAGTGCGGATACATTTTGACTCCCCCTCGTAGTAAAGCATTAAAAAACTATAGATTTGGCTTTACTATAATCATAAAGACTTGTAGAATAATGTACACATCGCTGTTACTGCACCTTGAGCACTTTGATAACTAAACCGCCCAAAAATGGTGCAATAGTTTTTGGGGGGGGGGGGGGGGGGTTTCATTCACTTCACTTCTAAAGTTTTTTGCCGCATTAAATGGTGTCATTAAAAATACAATTGCCCTGCAAAAAAACAAGCCGTGATACAGATATGTTGACAGAAAATAAAAAATATAGCTATTTTTCGGGGACAAAAAAATAAAAAAATCTATGGTCTTGAAGGGGTTAAAAAGATTGCAGTAATCTCCTATTATACTTAACACTTCTTCTTATCTCATATTACAATAAAAAGTGTAAGGCTGGCGTCAAATTTGCCCGTGTGAAGCCAGCCTTAGGGCTTAGCCACACGGGCACATCGGCACCTGTTTTACTGCATGAAGAAGACGGCCGCACTTCAGAACGGACGTCTCTCCGCAGCGCCGGAAGAAAGAACACATGATTGGCAATGGAGTTGGTCATGTGTTTTTTCGTCCGGCGCTGCAGAGATTTGTCCGCATCTGCAGTGTGGCCGTCTTTAAGTGCAGAAACACGGGCCCAATGCGCCCATGTGACTAAGCCCTTACAGTTTTGTGTTACTTGAACTAGTAATAACTTTGGAATGCTTTGACTTATGCAAGTGACTCTCTGAGACTTTTTTTTATCATTTTTTTTATTACACTTTTTGTTAGTGATGAATTTCGGTCGACACGTTTTGTGTTTATTTATAAAATCCCCGTAAACCACCCTATTTTAAAAGCGCACCCCTCAAAGTTTGTTAAATTTGTTATGTCTTTAGGTGTTCCACAAAAACTAAAGCAAAATAAAGGATCAATTTGAAAATTTCCGTACAGATTATGGATTCTGATATTTTTTATGTAACACTAGAGATGTTATCAGATAAACAAAACTCAATATGTATCACCCTGAACCTGCAGTTCTCGTAAATATCGCTCATGACTCAAACACAGGCCTCAGAAATGAAGGAGCGCCTTGTGGATTTTGGGGCTTCCCTTTTATTGGGCTAATTTTTCATTGCCATTTTCAGAGACTGATAATTTTAGTATTTTCCCATCTGTGACCCTGCGCGGGGGCTTGTACCTTGCGGGATAAGATAAGCATTTCATTTGTACCATTTTGTGTTGCAGGCAACATTTTTTATCCATTTTTATTGCGTTTATAGGAGACCGGTTGTTTAAAAAAAAATGCAGTGGATTATATATATTTTAATGGAATCTGTTCATCGTGCAGTATAAGTGCTACGTTATCCCAAGGCTTCTTTTACATGAGCAAATACGGGCCGCGCTTTTACACCCGGCCGATATACACTGCCCATCTGATGCATTTGTTCAGATGGGCGTATTCCCTTGGCATGATAGCGCATATGGTGCGCATCTCGGCCAGGTGCTCTTATGCCGGCAAGGAAAGATAGTTCAGAAACTAACTTCTGGCCAGAATATGGCGGAGGCTCCCATAGACTCATATGGGAGCCTATGACAGCTGCTGGACAAGGGAGGTGGGAGGGAGTTTAGCAGCGTGTCTGCTAAGCTCCCACCCCCTTCCCACCTCCACTCCACCCCTTGCCAGCTGTTTGCAATGGAAGAGAGTGGGATGGGGCGGGAACTAGTGGCTAAGCTCCCGCCCCATTCTGCCCTCTTCCTACTTTTGGCAGCCAACAAAGGGTGGAGAATGGAGGGGATCTTAGCCGAGAGCTGGTGAGGTGGCAGAAATGGGGAGGCAGTATAGCAGAGCTAAACTATCTCCCCAGACCTGACGGCATTCCAGCCTCGACTCGTGTGGCACAGAGCGGGGTAATAAATAAATTACCTAAAAGCCCTGCAGAATAAGTTGGCGCTATACAAATAACAATTCTCCCCCTCTTCACTCATCTGAAAGTTATGAGGAGGAAATTAGCAACTGTGTTTTTACCATATTTCTACAAGACGATAACATCCAGCAGAGTGACAGGCACCGCGGTCGGTGAGTCTACAGCTTGCTTTTATCATTCATTTCTAAGTTTATTACTCCTTTCAAAAAGGTCATGGTAGAGATTCATAAAGTTCAGAGCTTTTCTTAGGGGGAGGGGGGTGAGATGCTTCCTAACATAATAAACAGGTTTTTGCATATTCAGTTGTTTACAATCTCCTTGCGTTATCCATGAGTGTATAGGTCGAACTTATAAGAATTCATTCACACTGTGGTTGCCGCTTGGCTGAGCACGCTCACACAAGATAGATATTGCAGGAGCCCGTAAGGTCATCTTTCTTCCTCTTCTGGATCAAGTAAATATATCAGAGACGCTCTGCTGAGGACAAAATCCTCTTCATGAGGGCAAATCTCTTCTCAAACTGTTTTTTTCTAAGGTAATATTTGTTCCTGGGTAATAAAAGTCATGAAGATTTAGACAGAACTTGGGTTGGAGAAACACGTATTTGAGGAGAGAGAAAGTTGTATTCTTGTAGAGGTTATAAAGATCGTACGGAGGTGTTAGTCGAGTCATCGGATAGAAGAAATCAGTGGTCTTAGGATGACATATTTGGAGTTCGGGCTGCAAATAGAGCAGAGGATGAAATGACAAGAAAGTCGCTGGCGAAATCTAATCAACACGCGGAGAAGATAACTATGAGCGAATAACAGTGTAAACAAGGAGACAATGAGTCATCAAATACAAACATCTTACATCAAAACCTTGGAAATTACTATTTTTTTCCCTCCAAGACAATGGAGGTTTTCATCCTCCTGCAGATAATATACGTAAGTCGTGAACACAAAGGGCAGAGCAAGGTTAAACAGTGTAATGTACTACAAGTGTAATGTCTTCCTTCTTGAACTCAATGGGAATTTTGTCCAAAAACAAAAAAGAAATCAATTAGGGACTTTTCACACAGGAAGGAATTAGTCGACGCAGATATTTAGGGGCAGCAATGTTATCCCAATGGGGCTCAAATTCTGCATATGTTACAAATTTGTGCGGCTTTACCTTAAGGCCTTAGTCAGACGGGCGTTTTTTCATGCGCACCAAAATCATTTACTGCAGCTAGCTGCGTTTTTTTCGCCGGCCAGTCTAAGTTTCATGCGCATTTTGATGCGCACGGCGATTTTTCTCAGGTCAGACGGGCGTTTTGCTGCGATGATTAACGCGGCTAGGTGTGGATTTTTCCCGCGATTTTTCGCCCCCGGTCACGCGATTTGCGCATGCGCATCCGTCATGCGATCCGCAAATCGCGCGAAAAAACGCCCGTCTGACTAAGGCCTAAAACCGCATTAAAGGAGATGTCCCGCGCCGAAACGGGTTTTTTTTTTTTTAAACCCCCCCCCCCGTTCGGCGCGAGACAACCCCGATGCAGGGGTTAAAAAAACCACCCGCACAGCGCTTACCTGAATCCCGGCGGTCCGGTGACTTCAATACTTACCGCTGAAGATGGCCGCCGGGATCCTCTATCTTCGTGGACCGCAGCTCTTCTGTGCGGTCCACTGCCGATTCCAGCCTCCTGATTGGCTGGAATCGGCACGTGACGGGGCGGAGCTACACGGAGCTACACGGAGCCCCATAGAGAACAGCAGAAGACCCGGACTGCGCAAGCGCGGCTAATTTGGCCATCGGAGGCCAAAAATTAGTCGGCACCATGGAGACCAGGACGCTAGCAACGGAGCAGGTAAGTAAAAAACTTTTTATAACTTCTGTATGGCTCATAATTAATGCACAATGTATATTACAAAGTGCATTATTATGGCCATACAGAAGTGTATAACCCCACTTGCTGCCTCGGGACATCTCCTTTAAGGACGTCTTACGGAATTGTTGCAGATTTGTCATATGAAGGAAATGTAATTTCACAATTAAAGTCTGCATAAAAAAAAAAAAAGAAATTCTGCAATTCGTTTCCACAGTTAAAGACATGACAAAATCTGCGCTAATTGAAAAAATCCGCAGCTGCGCTGCAGACAATTCCATCTGCTTTGAAAGGTCCCTTAAAGGAGTTGTCCTTTATCCACAAGATAACTTGCTGATTGGTGAGGGTCCTGTATCGCAGGTTTTCCTCATTGTGGGGTGACTGTAACCCCTGCAGTGAGGAGCCTGAAGGGACCGCTGATCACAAACCTTTTTTTTAATTCCCAGCCCCACTTCATACGAACCAAGAGGGGACTTTTCATTGGGCCACAATTAGCCCGGAAGATGCACCCAAATCCACAGCTGTGCAATTGCATACCAAAATCCGCAGACCTAACTCTAAATTGTGATATGGAATTTACTACGGCTTGTGGTTCATCCTGTGTACTAATTCCAGTCCATGTGAAAGGTCCCTGAGGTGTTATCATGGGGACTGCAAGGATAAAATAAAAACACACAGAATTTCTCCACAGAAGTACGGACGTGTGTGGGTAGAGGTGTGAGCAGGGGCGTACCTAAAGGCTCAGGTGCCCAGGGGCAAAGGTTCAGTTCAGGCCCCCCCCCCCCCCCCTTTCTCACCGCGTACCCATACCTAAATTGTGCTGCAAAATGAATTTCCATACATGAATTAGCCTGATTAATGCACATGAAAATTTGTTTGTAGCCCCTTAGGCCACTCTCACACACACATCACTTTTTATCGCGGTACACCGCTTCCATTGATTTGAATGCGATTACTCAGACGTGACCACGGAAGCAGTGATTTTCGAGAGCTATCTGTCCTGTTTTTGCGTTTTCTAACGCACCTCCCCACCCATCACAATAATGGGGAGCATTAAAACTGCTTTACCATGCGCTCAAAAATGCTGCTCAAAATTGAGATAAAAAAAAAGTTTTTATTGGTACCATTTTGGGGTACATACTTTTTTTTATCACTTTTATTGCGTTTTATGGGAGGCAAAATTCTAAAAATTAGCATTTTGCCTCAGTTTTTTAGCATTTTTTTTATGCTTTTATTCGTGCAGGATAATAAGCGCATTCAATGTATTGTACACGTCGTTACGGACGCGTCGATACCAAATATGTGGGATGTTTAATGTTTTAAACTTTTTTATGCTAATATGAGAGAAAGCATAAAAAAAGGTTTTTTTAACTTTTTTTTACATTTTTATTTTTTGCACTTTATTTTACTCTTTTATTACACAGTCTGTGTCCCTCTGAGGGACTTTAACTGCAGATTGCTACGATAAGGCATGGCAGGACTTCTCTCCTGCCATGCCTTATCGCTTACTATAGCGATCACAGGCTATGGCAATACAGGACACTGGCATGCGGCGTCCTATTGCCATAGCAACCAGCCGGGCTCTTGCGATTTTATCACGAGAGCCTGACTGACGTCACAGAGGGAGCGCGCTTAGATCTACTTAGATTGTGGCAAGAAAGGGGTTAACAGCAGGAGGGGGGGGGAGAACCAATGCCCTCCCGCTGTCGCAGCGGGACGCCGACTCCCGGTACGGGATAGTGCGAGATCTGCTATTATCTCGCGCTATCCCCATGACGTAAGGGTACGTCTTTTTGCGGGAAGTACCCGCCTCCCATGAGGTACCCTTACGTCATGGGGAGGGAAGGGGTTAAACCAGGTCAGTCATGAAGGAGTTAACAGCAGGCATTCACTGCTGGTCAGTGAGGTTAGAGATGGAAGGTTATTGCAGGGACTTCATGTAAATCTCCTTACCTCTGGAACTCCACTAGTTTGTGGGACTCCCAGCAGACAGAGGGGTCCTCCTCCCGGGAGCCGGCAGCAAGGACCTCTGATGATGTCACACTCATGTGGCCTGTCATGTCACCAGCCTGTGGGAGGAGCCAATCAGGAGTTTACCACAGCACAGAAGGTTTCTGGAAACAGATAGAAGCCTCTTGGTTCCCAGGACGTCTCGCTGGTGGCTGCCGACACGCTGAGAAGAACCCCCGAGAGGAGCCACAGCTGCGTGGGTATGTCAGCCTCCCCTCCTCTCCCCTTCAGGAGCCACACCCCCCGGCCGCACCAATCACAGGGCTGCCAGTGTAATGCCGGTCGCCCTGCTCCGCCTTCTATAGAATGCACAAGTGTGCATTTTGAATATGGCGGGGCTTCTGGGCCCCCCGCAGAGCAAGGGCCGGGTCGCAACGGCGACCCCTGCTCCCCCTCACCATACGCCTATGGCTGTGAGCGACGTTCATATGAAACCAATTTGTTGTGCAACACACAGAAAACATTGCGGCTGTGGAAATGTGGACACGTGGATTTCAGTGTAGGACTTTCCACACAATGGCAAACTCTGCAGTGCTATGAAAAAATTCCATCTGTGTAAAAGGTCCCTTAAAGGGGTTTTCCAGAAAGCACCACCTGTTAGTGCTGGAATACTGGGGGTAGAGCAGAAACCACTGCTTTGGCAACGTGTAGTAGCCAGAGCTCCTAATTGCAGGTGCAGCTCCGATTAAAATCAATGGGACTCAAGTCGGCAATTACAAGTGCTGGCCACTACATAGGGGTCGTAGCAACAGCTTCTGCTACGACCCCGGTGTATCCTGGCACTGATAGCTGGCACTGCCTGGAAAACCCCTTTAAACATTTGGGCTCTGTTCTGTTTTTGCCTAATGATTAGTGAGGAACAGACCTTTAAAAGGTTTGATTCTGCCAGTTTGCCGAACTTTTGCAAAATGTTCAATTCAGTCCAAATTTTATTGAACCAGTGTAGTGACCCAGAGTTAGGGTCCCTCCAGCACTTGTGGTCTGTTCATCTTTATGTGCAAGGTAGTCTGTGTTTGGTGTAAGTGCTGGTGTCATTAACCTTGATGAAGTCTGTCTGTTTGCTCTCCTAACCTTCTGTGTGTGATGTGATTGGTGTTTGAGGGGTTTAGGAGGAATTAGGTAGAAGTAGTGAGAAGAAGAGCGCGTAGGATGTAATTGGTGGAGGAGGTGGCATGTGCTGAGGTCAGTGGCGCTAACGCTCCTACTGGGGCTCAGCCTCAGTCTGGTCTCACATGCCAGGAGACTTATCCCCTCCGGGGACTGGAGCTCAGGGGGCGTAACCTGAGGATAAGTAGGAGTATGGTTGTCACACACTACCCCGCTGAACTCCATCGCCAAGGGAGGAACAAAATCCACTACAGCTAGCACAGGGTGCTGGGAAGTAAGAGGTGAGGAGAAAGAGCATTTGAGAATTCTTTCTAAGACAGGAGTGACTGCCGCAAGAGAGTGTCCATCAGATAACGACGACTGATGATGGGTGTGCCTTGTGAAAAAAAAAAGACTCTCTGTTTTCAAGTGTGTCGGAAAGGTGTGCAAGGCAAGTAAGCCTGTCAAGAAACAAGGTACTTCATTTGTTCAAGAGCACTTGGTTTTCACTGAAAGCAAGAGCACTTATTTTGTATTGGAAAATCAAGAGTTGAAAACGTGAGTAAGAGAAAACCGATTGCCTCCAGTTTTAAAAGACATTGTGGTTGTAGACTAAGTTAATTACTGCAAGTGATTTGTCACTCATCTGACGTTACAAAGACAATCTAGAACTAATCCTCGAGATTAAGGACTGTTATATCTTATCCTCTTGCAAGCGGCTTGGCTGGGCTGTACTTCGGCTCTCAGGAGAGGAGACGGTAGTGCCACCATGAAACACCACCATCTTGTACTTCACCATCTCTCTGGCTAAAGGCCTGACTCTTATTCATTGCGGGCCAGACCTTGGTATCACGAACAGGATGATACCTCCGCGCCAGGTGTGTCAAGTTGCCAGGTGAATTGGACTTGTCAGTTTTCAATGTCCGCCTGTGTTGGATTAAAAAAAAAAAAGGAAGAAGAAGGAAAAGCAAACAGTATGGGATGTATGTGTCAAAGATGCCCTACAAGTTAGAGGAGGACTGTGTTAGGTTGTTCGGATAAGCGGTGTTGTTGGACATTTGCACACAGTCAGAAGATTTTGGTAACAAAATGGACTCTCAAAATGGCACCCAGACAACACCTTCCTCCCTTCAGGAAAAGCCCACCGATTCTTCCCACCAAGAAATTCCCACCACTGGTGAGCAAAAAGTAGGGGAGGGGGAACTCCTCTACTTCAGAACTGGATGGGGAGAGTGTCTGGAACCACCCTGAGGTGGAGTTAGTGACATCTGCAGGAGTCCACAAGGAGTGTGTTTAGACAAGAAGGGAAAGTTGAGACTGTGAGGTGATGGCTACTGCCCAGACTATGTGAAGTGTGCCAGCTGGCTACTCACCAGACAAAGCCCAGTGGTACTTTGGGGACAAGGAGGAGATACAGGAGCTGTTGCCCTCCATCTGCCCGTTTCCCACAGGACTTTCCCCAGAACTGCAGAGCACTGTTGAGGAGGCTATGTGGCTATTCATATGAAATATGTAGCGATTGCCTCTGCCCCAGTGGAAGGAAGAGACTGCAGATGTCAGCCCTTTACCACCCATATGGGATTTGTTTGGTCTCACTACCCACTGTGGATCCTAATTCACTGGGACAATATGGAGGCTCGAAGGGCTATTCCAGAACATTCACTGCACTTCGTGCAGGAGTATGGAGTTGACAATTCCTCGTTTGTGTCCTGGGACGACCAAAAAAAACTACTTGAAGGGTCCACCTAATATCACTGCCCCTGCTGAACGGACAGGTCAAAATGTTCTCTCAAATCCACAGTCCATGCGGCAGCAGTGTACAAGTCTTCCACCACCTTCGGCAATGGATGAAATGGGGTGCACAGAAGAAGACTTAGAGGTGGGGAGATGGACATGCCCTAGTCTGTCCTTGTGTTCATCCATTGGGATCCATTCATGGGAAAGCAACCTGACTCCAACCAGTTTCAGTCAGTCAATCTTGACTGACTGAAAAGACAATCTAGAACAAATCCTCGATAGTAAGGACTATTATATCTTATCCTCCTGCAAGCAGCTAAGCTGCGCTGTACTTCAGCTCTCAGGAGAGGAGATGGTAGTGCCGCCGTGAAACACTGCCATCTTGTACCCTACCGTCTCCCCGGGTGAAGGTCTGGCTCTTGGTTGCTGCACTAGAAGTACAATAAAAGCCCTGTATAACACTCTGATACACGAATGTTCAGGACTAGTGTTGAGCAAGCTGAACCAGTTGAACCCTGTTTTGGGTAGAACGTTGCTAAAAGCTCAGTTTGGGTTTGTGCAAAACAAAACTTTTAGCAAAGGTTGACCTGAAACAGGGTTCTACTGGTTTGGTTTGCACAACACTACTCACGATTATAGCTTTTTTTTCATTACAAAACCAATTTTTGTAAGTGTCCCAAATGTGCCAAACAACTCCAGAAATTAATTGAATTACCTTTGAGCTGTTTCTTTCCACCCTCCATGTCTGTTCTGATCACACTGCCACACGGTGAAGTCTCCACACATGCGCAGGGTATGTGCAGGCCTAGAAAATTATTAGCATTAGCTCTGTACATCCAGCCAGGCAATAAACATGAGGTGACTAAAAACAAGTCGTACATTGCCCTGGTCAGAAGAGAACGAGGCAAGGATGGAAAGGGACATCAAAGAAAATTCTCAATTTAGCAGTGGGCAAAGTCATATGACTGGAGCAGGAGTCTGTGAAATGGCACAATTGAACAAATGTATTAGTATCACAGCAATGGAATGTCTTTTGTAATGGACAAAATTAGTTAGATCTGGAAAAATCCTGTTAAAGTTTGGATGGTACATGATTTTATTAACTTTATTGTATACTCGTACATTGGTGTATGAGTATACAGGAATCCTAGATCCTCCACTATCCATTTTAACAACATAAGATTATTTTGTCATATCATAGATGCCCCATTGGACCAATCAAACAGTCAGTGCAGACCACCATTACAGTCTCCCAAAGTCCAGGATACTATCTTTGCTTAAACAGTGTGCAGTGTCATAATCTCTAAAAGCCCCTCCATGATAGAAGATGGATCAAAGTGTTGGACACCTTGTACTGCAATGGTCTTCATTAGGGAAAAAAAGAAATATCAGATATGGACTTTTCCATATAGGTCTTCTCATCCTCATTCCTCTGTGAAAAATCTACATCTTTTCAGGTGAAGCCCCCTTCTCGTTTCCATCCCCTTTCCCTCCCTTGGGGATAATTACCCATCTGAGCCTACAGACCATGTAATTACAGTTATGTGTTCATGTCTCATGTCTACCCATTGTGGATATTGTATTTAGCTCTGTCACTTATATGTCTCTGTATTAGTTGGAACATGTCAACTTATTAGTTGGACCATTTTTTACACTCCTCGTGATGTTTATTCCTTCCCACATGGCATCCTGAGGTATCCAACAGTTTCTCAGCCCCATCAACATGGCACCATGCTCTATGTGTGTTACTTCTGAGTTGTTGCCTATCTGATATGGTGCGCACTACACGCAGGTCTTCCTACTTCCATTTTTGGCCCCGCCCATGACATCATTTTAATTCCACAGCACCCTGGGTGTGCCCCTTTATGAAATTCCCTCTTATATAAACACCAGCTGCTACATAATCTCCAGCTCACACAGCCCTGGCGACCAGCGATCCCTATAAATGCTGTACCTTTCTTTTCCCTGTATTTCCCCATCAGTATTTGTGTCTTTGCATTGTCTACATGGTTCTTTGCTTGTTTGCTTGCGGACTAATGTCTGGGTGGGGTTCGGCATCCCTCAGTGATTAGCTTTTGTTGCTTATATGCTGCCATGTCTGCCTTATTCTGAATTATTTATGTGTTTTTTTTGTGCTTCTGCACTTCTCGGATGGTTTCCTGTTTATACCTGCTATGGTTTGACGGGGTCCAGCAGCCATAAGTGACTTCTTTCACCCATCTACCCATCTTATGTTGTTATTTTTGTCCACTTCTGGTGATTCTTGGTTCAATCATGTTTTTATTTTGTTTATATCACACTCCCAACCTGAACGTTTTGTCACAGCCTAAGCTTTGCCATCTCACGATTTATGTGCGAGCTTGTTGTACAGTGTTGTATTACATCAAAGTCCACAAATGTACTAAAATTATAATGGCCTCTATGTCAGATATATTATACCATTGTGTCACTCTACTATTACGATTTCTGTCTTACTATGTTGTTTTTGTACAGCTTGAAGAAGGGTTATTGACCCAAAATGTTGCATTTTCTAGAGTTGCACAATAAAAATTACATTTTTTTGCATTAGTATTTGTGGGTGCTTGCTTTTCCTATTTTCTGGTGGACTGTCTTAGGCTGTTTCTGTAACCAGGGATGGCTCCAGGTTTATTCAGGCCCTTTAACAACACAATCTCAGTGGGCCCTTTTGTGTGTAACAGTGCATACATGAACCATATAGCAGTAGATATTACCTTTATACAGGTGTTTTGCACACCATATAAGTGATTACAGTACCATTATATTTGGTAATCATAGGTTATGATTAGAGATGAGCGAGCACCAAAATGCTCGGGTGCTCGTTACTCGGGACGAACTTTTCGCGATGCTCGAGGGTTCGTTTCGAGTAACGAACCCCATTGAAGTCAATGGGCGACTCGAGCATTTTTGTATATCGCCGATGCTCGCTAAGGTTTTCATTTGTGAAAATCTGGGCAATTCAAGAAAGTGATGGGAACGACACAGCAACGGATAGGGCAGGCGAGGGGCTACATGTTGGGCTGCATCTCAAGTTCCCAGGTCCCACTATTAAGCCACAATAGCGGCAAGAGTGCCCCCCCCCCCACTGTCAGCATAAAGATCGTTCTCCTCTGCCATAGCTGTAACAGCTGTGGCAGAGAAGAACGATGTTTGCCCATTGAATTCAATGGAGCCGGCAATACAGCAGGTTCCACTGAAAGCAATGGGCTGCCGGCGATCGCGGGATGAATTGTCGGGAAGGGCTTAAATATATAACCCCTTTCCTGCAATTCATCCAGAAATGTGTTACAATAAAAATATATACCGGCGTAGAAGGCGACGGGGCGTATAAGATGACCCCCCAACTGTCACCTTATACGCCGGTAATACAGTGGAGCAAAGAATAAAAATCATTACTCACTTCTTCTGGTGTTCTGCGGCGCTGCTGCAGGCTGTCGCTCCCTCCTGGTCCCCGGCAGAGCATAGGGAGGGGCAGATTTTAATACTCGGGTGACACCTAATCTCGCCAGCCACTCACTGCAGGGGGGTGGTATAGGGCTTGAACGTTGCAGGGGGAAGTTGTAATGCCTTCCCTGTCTTTCTATTGGCCAGAAAAGCGCGCAAATTTCTCAGGGAAGAAAATGAAAGTAACCCGAACACCGCGTGGTACTCGTTACGAGTAACGAGCATCTCGAACACCCTAATACTCGAACGAGTATCAAGCTCGGACGAGTATGCTCGCTCATCTCTAGTTATGATCTCTCTGATTGGAGTCGTTCAGTTCCTCTTTTCTTCTGTACCCAGCCAAGACCACCATGACAACTTCTCCCAGCTACAACATGTCTCTGTGTGGAATTTGACACACAGACATCTTTGGCTCCTTGTTTTTCCATCACTCTCCCAACATTATCTACATCTTTACACAATCCAACTCTGCCAATCTGCCATGTACTACTCTGAAGAGTAGTAAAAGACAGGATTTTTTTCTATAATGCACATAAAAATGAGGATTTGCACCCAAAATGGATACCCTTGTTTGTCCTGTGTTCAGAGGCATACCCATTGTGGCCATAATCTTATGTCTGTATGCCCAACAGGGTCCAAACCAGAAGGAGCGGCCGGTGGCTTTCAGAACAGAGATTTTGCTTGAAGTTGTTTTTGGCCCCATTGCCCACTTGTAAAGCCCTTAAGCTGCCAAAACGATAAAGAACACCCACAAATGACCACATTTTGAAAACTAGACCCCTTATCGAATTCATCTAGGGGTGCATTGTGTATTTCAACACCACAGTTTTTAAATGAATCTAAGCAAAGCAGGAGGAAAAAAATTACAATTTTCATTTTTTTTTGGCAATTATGTCATTTTTAAAACACTAATTCGGAATACATATGGCTTTTTGACCGCTTTTTATTGCATTTTTTTCTGGGAGACAGGGTAACTGAAAAATGTGCATTTCTGGCGTTCTTTCTTTTTTTTTTTTCGGACGACGTTCACCGTATGGGGTAAATAATGTGCTACTTTGATAGATCGAACTTTTACAGACACGACGATACCAAATATGTATTTTTCTTTAATGATTTAGATTTTTTAATAAAAGATATGGCAAAAAGGGAGATGATTTAAACTTTTATTACTTTTTTTTTTTTACAATTAATAAAACTTTAGTGATCTTTTTTTTACTTTTCTTTTAAGTCCCTCTGTGGGACTACAACATGCGATGCTTTGATCGCTCCTGCAGTAAGACATAATGCTATAGCATTACGTCATACTGCTATTTGACAGGCAGTCTATCAAGCCACCCCATGGGGAAGGCTTGATAGGCAGTCTCCTAAGGCAGCCCTGGGGCCTTTCAGAAGGCCCCTGGCAGCCATGACACCTGCACGGCTCCCCCGATCTCACCGCAGGGGGCCGTGCGGGCCCCCCGAACATCCCTAAGGGGATTTAAATGCCGCTGTCTGAATTGACAGCGGCATTTAAAGGGTAAATAGCTACGATCTGCCATACGGCCGATTGCAGCTCTTGCCCGCGGGTGTCAGCTGTAATAAGCCGCGGTGTCAGCCGCTACCTCTCTGCGTACTTACCCCGACGCTCCAGCACGTAAATGTACATCCTGGAACAGGAAGGAATTAATTATTGGAAAAAAATAAAGGAAGTTAAAGTTTAAAAAAAATGTTTTCCGATATTAGTAACAAAAAATAGCATATTTGGTATTGCTGCGTCCATAAATGTCCGATCTGTCAAAGTAATACATTGTTTATCCCGCACTGTGAGCATCAGAAAAAAACACCAGAATTGCGCATTTTTGGCCATGCTGTCTCCAAGCAAAAATGTAATAAAAAGAGACCAAAAAGTCACATAAACTCCAAAATGGTACCAATAGAAATTACAAGATGACTCACAAAAAAATGAGCCCTCACACAACTATATCGACAAAAAAATAAAAAGTGATGGCGGTCAGAAGACGGCGGCAGAAAATAATATTATTTTTTTCCAGAGATATTTTATTTTTTAAATGTAATACAGCAAAAGTAAAACTACATAAATTTGGTATAATCGTATCTGTACTGTCCCACAGAACAAAGTTATAATGTTTCTATGGCATACACATTGTGACAAAAATGACAAGACTTCCCCCCCGAGAGAACACACGAACCAAGAAAAAAATCTCCCATTGTAGTCAACGGGGTTCGTTACTCCAGTAGAGCTCTCGAATTCTACAAAAAGCTCGACTCGAATAACGCGGACCCGAGCATTTGGGTGCTCGCTCATCTCTAGTTAAGAATCCTCTTTTTGCCTTGATGTCCAATATTATTTGCCACTGCATTCATATTTGCAGACCTGGACTTTGCCCCGACCCCCGTATCACTCCCACTATAGTATTACAGCCCCCGACATCTCTCACACTCCTTGATTCTGTTTACTTGTTTTCTTTGTCTCTTCTTAATAGCTATAAAGTGTTAATGAATGTAACATTTGTCTAATTCATTGTCTTATCTGTGATGGAACTCACTGCCCTATTGCATCATGCACCTGATTCCACCTCTCACAATCAGCTGAGAAGGGGTTAATGTTGCATTAAATGACAATCCGATTGTCTGTTTTGTCTCTTTCGCTGCTAGCGTCCTGCAGTCCTGTGATTCTGTGCTTTTAGCAATGTTTTTAGACCCCCCTAGTGTTGAGATGTGGTGTTTCCTGCAGATTTATCGTCACATCTCCCTCGCTCTGTTCTATTTCACCGTCCGTAAGAAAATCCTCTTTTCTGCAGGAATTTATCTCCACTCTTTGAGAAGAAACCAGAGTTTGAGGTTTCTTTTTTCAAAACAATCCTTTTACTCTGGTGCTTGTGTGGAGAACTGTTTGTTCTATGTGTCTCTGACTCGCACATGATACAGCGGATAGTTTATATTATATGCTCTATACACTGAATAGTCCTTTATTAAACCCCCGGCCCTCTCATGATTGGCGCTTTCCTGTATAGAAATTAGAGGTGTGACCCAGGCGTACAGAATAGCATCACAACAAGTTTTCTGTTTCAGTGTAAATCCTCATTAGATGGAAATTTCCAGCAATCTGAGCGACTTCCATTGAGACATGGTCATCGGTCCTATACTAGCCGGGCTGGGATTTCTTATGAAACAGTGTGAATAGTAGACAAAGAATGGCATGATTTGTCAGGGTTCGAACCTGGGAATTGTTGAACCATGCTCTAGGCGGCTTCTCTCCCTGGTGAGCTGTTCAGCCTGTTGGACAGCTCCCCTGCCTAACCTTGTGCAATTCATTGTCCTGCAACCCAGCTCCTAATTAGCTCCACCCTGCACTGACACACTATATAAACCTGGCCCTGTCTCTTCCTCAGTGCTTGATTATTAAGCTTCCAGCTTGTGATCAAGCTCCTCTTCTTCCTGCTCCTACATCTACAAAGAGCTTCTCTGTGTACCAACCTCTGGCTGCCCCATGACTCCGCTACCAGCCTGCTCCTCTTGTATTGCGAACCTATACCACTCGTGTACCGACCTCTGGCTACCACTAACTATGCTACCTGCCTGCTCCTCGTGTACCGCAACTGATATTACCCGTGTACCGACCTCTGACTTTCCCTGACCATGCTACCGACCCGCACTGGATGCAACAAGGAGACTCAACTGAACCTCCCAGAACGATGAATGGAACGGCGGTCAAGCACATGTGCTGACTCTCCATTAATTTCAATGGAACTTTCAGAGCTACAGTAGCAGATTAGTTGAACTCGGCTATCTCCATCAGTCCCATTGAAATTAATAGTTATAACAAGCAAGTTTGACCGCCGTCCCGTTCATTCAGGGGTGCATAAAATGAAATAAAATACTGAATCCTGGAACAGTAAGGGTTCCTTCATACTGACGAGAAAACGGCATGATTTTTGCATGATGCAAGAGTGCGAGAAAACGCAGAATTATGAATCCCATGCTTTTCAATTACTTCATTCACATCTGCAATGTTTTTTATCATGCGATATTGCAAGATTCTGAAATCGCTGCCTGCCCTATCTTTCTGCGATTTCCAATTTTTTTTTTTTTTTTTTTCGCCCATGTTCCCCTATGGAGCCTCCGCTTTATTGCATTACATTGCACAAATTTGCGATGTTCATGCAATGCGATGTTTTTTTTACATTAGAAACGCCTATTGTCTATCGTGCGAGTAAATCGCAAGCGACAGCGATGACACTCAAACATAGCATGAGCACAAATGTGATATTGCTGTGATTTTCTTACGGTGATATCACATTCGCCAGTGTAAAGGAGCCCTTGCAGTAAAATTTGTCAGAAATTAACCCATTTTGAAATCTATGCTTTGGAAAGAGTTTTTCCATACTAGACAGAAAGATAATGATGGCTTCCTGTGGTACCAGAGAGTGGGCAGAGAGTGAATGGACGAATGGCGGTGCATTTGGGCAGAACCACTCTCCATTCCAGTCTATAGGCGATTAGGGAAGAGCTATATTCCCAATAGGTGAGGGTCGCAGAACTATGAATACGGCATATTGTGAGGAACCCCTTTAAATTCATGTTTAATAGTGAAATTTATGGTTTGCCTTGGATTGTACAACTCTTGATACATGCAGGAAATTGGATGGTATATACACTATGTTGACAAAAGTATTGAGACGCACATAGAAGATGATGTAATTCAATATTTTTCACATTTTTCCCTATGATGTTTGGCCGCCTTCAGCCTCAATGACTGCAGTAACCCTCCTAGGCTGCTTCCTACCAAATTCCCATAGATGTGTGTGTGGATAGATTTGTCTCCATTTCTTGAAGAGAGTTTCAGGCAGTGATGCGGGGGGATGATGGGCATGTTGGGCATGTACGGATACAACGTTGTAGTTCATCCCAAAGATGCTTGATGGGATTGAGATCCAAACTTTGGGCTGGCCAATGAAGTTTGCAGGCGTTCTGATCCTTAAACCTAGCCTCAACCCTGCGTTCCATATGACATGGTGCTCGGTCATGTTGGTAGAGACACGGAGCTGTACCCAAGTATTACCACAGGGTAGGTGATGCCACATTGTCTGGAATGTCTCTGTATCCATTAGTGTTGAGGATGAACTTTACCATAAGCAATTACCCTAGTCCTTCCCAGCAGAATCACCCCCATACCATAACAGGACCTTCTTCAATCTTCACCATTGGGATGATGCAGTCATGTAGAAACCACTTTCCAAGCAACCGCCACACCCAAATGCAGCCATCAGATTTGAAGATGGTGTACCATGATTCAGCTGTCCACAATACTTGTATCCACTCATTTACAGTCCAAAATTCTAAGCACCATCACAGGCGCCACTGTAATGTTAGGCTTGTGTGCAGCAGCTTGTCCATGGTAACCCCTTCGCATGCAGTTCCCTATGGATGGTTCTGGTGCTAATGGATGTCCCAATGGTCTGTGAGACCCCCTGAGCGAGGGCAGACGATGTGTGGGATGTCTTCACAGGTCATACAAGGCTTTGTTGTCCATGTTCTGTTAGTTTACAAGATCTCCCTGAACGTGGTGGCACCGCACATGGTCTCCATGCCCCAATAACATGGCCAACAGTGGACTCTGGAAGCTGTTCAGAAGCTGCAATGTCCCGTACTGATTGGTTGGTGGCATCCCCCCACCAGATCCCGTTGTCAGCTCTATAACTGGTGGCATTTGATGGGTTCTGTACAGGGATATGATGTGTGATCCTCTTCTTTATATCTAATGCTCCCACATCATCTGACAGCACGGGATTGGTGAGGCGCCAATACTTTTACCAATATAGGGTATACTATTGTTCTTTCACTTCTTTTTTTCCATTTATTTGATCTTTTTTAACTAGTTTTAGATTTTTTTAACTTTACTATTTGTATTCATTCCTTGAAATGATTGAAGTCTAAACGGTAACTGTGGGAAAACTCATGCATGCAGCTGTACTCTTTCCTGGCCGCCATATGTTCTGCCGCATAGAGCCCTCATTATAGTGTTCAGCTTGATCACTTTTAGCTCTTTTCCATTTCTTTCTTTTCAATATCTGTGACTGTGGAGCGATGAAGGTTCATTGTGCGCCGAGCGGTGCTTCCTGTTCTTACTCTGCAAGTCACTCCTGGAAAATGTATTGCACTCAAAGCCATGCAGCAGAGCTCAATCGATATACTCCATTCATGTTAATGCCTCTCTCAGTGCTTCAGTGTTTTACTTACAATGAACGGTTCAGATTTCCATTTTTCTTATGTCAAGCACATTAACCTGCAAAGTCCATTAATGAAGTAATATGTGACTAGATGGAGTAAGGAACCTTGGCAAAGAATCACTGAATGATTAGACTCTGGATTATCCTTACTTACAAAGAGACTGTATGAGTCGAAAATAAAGTTTTTGCCTTTTTTTTACCTGTATCAGCGCCACTCTTGTCCATGGCTGTTTCTGGTACTGCAGCACAAGTGAATTTCAGACACAGTCTATGCAATCCATCTGGTCTTATATAACTTTAAAGGGGTTGTCCAGTTGTGAACTATGATAGGTCATTAATAATAGATTGGCATAGGTCTGTTGTCCAGGATGCCCAATGATCAGCTGTTCGCCGGATTGGTGTGCTTTTGCCCTGAGCTGATTTTTGCAGGCAGCAGACAGCTCTGCTCTTACTGCAGTGGCCAGGCTCGGTATTACAGGTAAAGTTTCCATTCATTTAGTTTCATTTCAGTGGAAACATAGCCTGCAATACTGAGACTGGCCACTGCAATAAGAATGGAGCAGTCTGCTTCCTGCAAAAATCAGCTCAGTACTCAAGAGCACTAGCTTGTTGAACAACTGATCGGTGGGAGTCCCATGCCACAGAGCTATGCCAACCTACTATTGATGATCTATCCTGAGGATATGCCATCAATACTTCCTAACTGGACATTCACTTTAACCCCTTAAAACCATGAAGCATACATTTACATCCTAGATGTGCTGTGTTTATATGGAGAATGGGATCACAAGCTCATCCCGCTTCATACAAGTCAGTTGCCGACTGCCTGTGATAGCAGACACCCGCCTGCAACAGCTGTGATCAGCTCTGACACTAATCGTGGCTGTTAAACCTCTGAATGCTGCTGTCTTCTTTCAGCCTAACATAATATGTTACTATGACAGCAACATTTAAATACACTGAGCATTGTTTGAGGGTCCCGAATCACCTTTCCCTCACACACCTATAATGCAATTATGGGGCGCTGTTTGGTTTCTGTAGCTGCCAGGGGCCTTCTGAAGGTTTCCAGGACTGCTATGAGTAAATGCCTATGAAGGCATGCCTATGGTTCACCTTTATAGACTGCCTGTCAAAATGTGGTATAATGTAATGCTGCAGTATTACATTATTGTGTATGAGTGATCAAGCAAATGCAAGGTTAAGTCCCCTATTGGGACTAATATTATACAAAAATAAGTTAATTAAAGGGTTTTTTTTATTATTAAAAAAAAGAAGTAACGGTAAGAAAAAACTTATCAATAATAAAAAAAAAATAAAAACATTTTTGGTATTGCCATATCCATAAAGGTTTGATTTATCAAAGTAAATGATTATTTATCCCACACGGTAAACATCGTAAAAAAACTCCCCAACAATGCTAAAATTGCACATTTTTGATCACTCTATGGCTGCATTCACACGAACGTATATCGGCTCGGTTTTCACACTGAGCCGATATACGTTGTCTCTCTCTGCAGGGGGCGGGGGGGAGGATGGAAGAGCCAGGAGCAGGAGCTGAGCTCCCGCCCCCTCTCTGCCTCCTCTCCGCCCCTCTGCACTATTTGCAATGGGGAGAGGTGGGATGGGGGTGGGGCTAAGTCTCAGACCTTAGCCCCGCCCCTGTCCCACCTCCTTTCATTGCAAATAGTGCAGAGGGGCGGAGAGGGGGTGGAGAGGAGGCAGAGAGGGGGCGGGAGCTCAGTTACTGCTCCTGGCTCTTCCATCCTCCCCCCTGCAAATGAGGACGACGTATATCGGCTCGGCGTGAAAACCGAGCCGATATACGTTCGTCTAAATCCACCCTATCTCCAAGAAAAATTAATGCAAAGCAATAAAGAAAGTCACAAAAACTCCAAAATACCACCAACAGAAACTAGAGGATGTCCTACAAACATGAGCCCTGGCACAACTATATCAATGACAAAATAAAAAGTTATGGCGGTCAACAGATGGCGGCAGAAAATAATTTTATTTTTTTAAAGTAATATATAAATTTGGTATCATTATAATCATTCTGACCCATGGAGGGAGGGAGGGAAAGGGAAACATATCTATGTAACAATGCTGGCTGGACAGAAGACAGTACAACTGGTTTTCATCTACAGCAGTCCCAGGTGCTAAGGGTGTCTCTCAATAATCAGGTACTCCCAGGACTTACAGAATGTCCGACATTCAAATGAGCAATAATGTGAATCATGTAACAGCACGAGTAAGTAAAAGAGAGGTTAGGATAGGGATTTACCAATAGGTAATAGGAACAGAGTGGTGATGGTAATCAGATGATGATAATGATGAAAGTATCAGCTAATGGGGCAGATGAGTAATGGTGAACATATAATAACAAACTGACAATAACTGACTCTTACTCTAGCTTTCCCTAAGTCTTCTAATCTATCGCTTATGCTGACCCTAACCTCAGACACCAGTGTAGCTGAGTATTCGTAAAGATATCCCTAATGGAAACCTATCTGAAACTCTGACCCTAATAAACAATGAGCATACACTAAGACACTGAAACAAGGAAACCAAACTGAGCAAAAGTGAACTAAGAAGAAACTGAAGACAGATAAACAGGGAAAATTAAGCAACCAACTGCAAGGCTAAGAAACAAGAGCCATGGGAAAAAAACTGCACTTATAAGCAATAAAGCTAGACTAGAAACAAGATACTAGTAGTGTAATAGGAATACTGGATATAAATGCACAAAGCTTTCGCCATAACCAGCGAAACACTGCAGAAGCCAGGAATATTTAAAGAAATGCTAACCAATCAGGAATTCTCCTCCAGAGGAGCCTGAGCTGCAGCATAGGGGTCAGCTGATCCTCTCTAATAGATAAGTTGTGGGGGAAGTTTTATAGCAAATGCCCCAACAACAAAGTAGAAGACAGGAGATGATGAAACAGCAGGAGAATTCCTGCAGATCATAGCAATCTTGAGCTCTGCAGAGACAAGTGGAAGAAGATGAAGATACAGACATGGCCTTACAGTCATGGATGGTGCTGTATTGACTATTGCAGTGAATGATCTTTTTTCCCCGGTGATTTAAAGGAGATGTCCCGCGCCGAAACGGGTTTTTTTTTTTTTCAACCCCCCCCCGTTCGGCGCGAGACAACCCCGATGCAGGGAAGTAAAGGAAGCTTACCGGAGCGCTTACCTTAATCCCCGCGCTCCGGTGACTTCAATACTTACCGCTGAAGATGGCCGCCGGGATCCTCTGTCTTCGTGGACCGCAGCTCTTCTGTGCGGTCCACTGCCGATTCCAGCCTCCTGATTGGCTGGAATCGGCACGTGACGGGGCGGAGCTACACGGAGCCGCTCTCTGGCACGAGCGGCTCCATAGAAGACTACAGAAGACCCGGACTGCGCAAGCGCGGCTAATTTGGCCATCGGAGGCCGAAAATTAGTCGGCACCATGGAGACGAGGACGCTAGCAACGGAGCAGGTAAGTATAAAACTTTTTATAACTTCTGTATGGCTCATAATTAATGCACAATGTATATTACAAAGTGCATTATTATGGCCATACAGAAGTGTATAGACCCACTTGCTGCCTCGGGACAACCCCTTTAAGTGATTCTAGAGCTTACATATTATGTTGCTTTTTTCTAAGTATGGATCATTAATGTTAATTCCTAAAGTGAGATGCCAGGTAAATTTACATAATTAGTAAAACAAAGATCCTATGGTCATGTAACTGGGGCTAATAGTTTGGCCATATTCAATGTCCTCCATACACTATTCGTTTTAACACTACATGCGCGAGCAAAGTTGTTGCGTGCAACTGGGTTTTATAAAAGAAGTTTCCAAAACTATGCCTTTCTCTGCAGCTATTGGCTGAAGCGGCACCTCCCGGACTTCCTGTCTATCCACCTCCAACATGGACTCTCAATAACACTGTTAGTACGGAGAGCTCTTTGCCCTGTTTCCAGTCTTTTTCCTGCTTTCTGGTCCTAATACAGATGGGTGGAAAGGGGAGAAGAGAAAGAGAGACAATGATAGAGACAGAAATAAAACAAACAAGCAAAAAAGTTGGGAGTTTAGACTGTACGTAATGCAACACCTTCAGAAGTGAGACATAGAGAAACAAACAAAGTTATTAGTCATGGTTCACACTTCAATGTTTGAGATATTGAATTTGCTAATTAATACAAAATCTGCCAAAACTTTTTTTTGTTTCCAAGTCACTAAAAATATTGGAATGATCCTTCTCAAGTTGTGCAATTGTGCATTAGTTGTCCCTACATGTGGCTCTCCGCCCATTGTAAAATGGCAATTACCAATCTTGCTCTGATTGGAGTGGTAGTATTACAGCAACTGAAGAGCCACTAGTTAATTGATAGGATATGAGATAGATAGATAAGTAGAGAGAGAGAGATAGGAGATAGATGATAGATAGGAGATAGATAGATAGATAGATAGATAGATAGATAGATAGATAGATAGATAGATAGATAAATAAATATAAATGAGATAGATAGATATGAGAAGATAGATAGATAAATATAAATGAGATAGATAGATAGATAGATAGACACATAGATATATATGAGAAGATAGATAGATATGAGAAGATAGATAGATATGAGAGAGATATAGATAGATATTAGATAGATAAGAGAGATAGATAGATAAATATAAATGAGATAGATAGATAGATAGATATAAATGAGATAGATAGATAAATAGATATGAGAAGATAGGTAGATAGATAGATAGATAGATAGATATAAATGAGATAGATAGATAGATAGATATAAATGAGATAGATAGATAAATAGATATGAGAAGATAGGTAGATAGATAGATAAATAGATATAAATGAGATAGATAAGAGAGAGATAGATAGATAGATAGATAGATATAAATGAGATAGATAGATATGAGAGAGATAGATAGATAGATAGATAGATAGATATGAGATACACAGATAGATATGACATAGTTATGAGATAGATAGATATGAGATAGATAGAGAGATAGATAAGAGAGATAGATAGATATGAGAATAGATATAATAGATAGAAGTGAGATAAATAGATATTTTTTATTATTATGAATTGAAATATATCAACTTTATCCTGTTTAGAGGTGTATTCTGGTTGTGTAGCGAATTTTCAAAAATTGCAGATATGAAAGGTGTTTTCGTCATGTTTATGCACAGTAGGTTATGGGTATAAATTGTGCAGCCATTACCTTCTTATCCTGTCCTCCATTTCTGATGTTTCCTCACATAACAGAGGACATATCAGAGCTTGAGCGGGTACAAAAGTGGGCAACTGAAGTAATAAATGGAATCGATGGACTACAATACCCAGAAAGATGATCAACATTGGGGATATTGAATTTAGAGAAAAGACGGCCGAGGGGCAACCTAATAACTGTGTAAATATATCAGGGGACAATACAGAGATCTCTCCCCTCATATAATTATACTCAGAACTGTAAGAAGGGGGCGCTCTCTACATCTAGAGGAAAGAAGGTTTCTACACAACATAGAAGGGGTTTTTTTACTGTTAGAGCAGTGAGAGTATGGACCTCTCTGCCTGAGGACGTGGTGATGGTGAAGTCGATAAAAGAGCGCAAGAGATGCCTGGATGCCTTTCTTGAACACTATATAGTTATAGTCCTGATTACTCAGAAGGGTCAGTGATCCAGAGATTATTCTTATTGCCAGGTTTGAAGTTTGGAAGGAATTTTTTTCCTAAAATAAGGAATTTTGGCTTGCACCTCATGGACATTTTTTTGTCTTCCTCTAGATCAACAATGGGAGGTAATAGGCTGAACTGGATGGACACAAGTCTTTTTTCAGTCTAAAATACAATGTTACTGCGTATATTGCTATCGCTATTTTCCAAGATGGCCACTGCATCCTTGCATATGTAGCGTGAAACTATATCTCCCACATTTCCCTCTTTTGTACTTCCTTTCAGTGCGCCTCACCACTAAGCGCTGCCCTACTATTGGTCAACAATTCAATCCTGAGAGCTGAATAGAAAAAAGGCTGATCCTGGTCGTTTCTATTGAGCAAGCCCGACCTGTAGCATTGCAATGCGTACAGGTTGTATCCAGAGCAACCTGGGAAGAAACACTTCTGAAGTTCCTGGAAAAGCTAATGGTTTATAGAGTGACAGACACAAAATCCAAAGCAGAACCACTTTGTAAACTTTAATAATATTTGATTACCATTAATTTGACAGCAATTTTGCCCAACCAGAATACCCCTTTAAGTATGTTTGCTAGCAAAATTGGTCCATGGCCTCCACCCTGGCCAGGGATTTCGCCCCTTGGAGTCCCAGAAGAATTAGTGAAGTTACAAGCAATGTTAGCATTCCGCTTTGCCGAATATCTGCCTCATCATGATTTTTGGTCCGGATTCCATGCTGATGGTCCAGCGACGCTCCATCTTCAACACCAATATTTCAGTGCTGGGGACTGTGGGGAAAATGACTTTGTCTCTTCCCAGGCACTGTAGAGTTCTTCACCCCGGTGGTCATCTTTAATAACCATCTCTTCACCACTCACTGTACAGGTCTTTAAACAGATCCTCTAGTCACTCTTTGGGCCATGGTAGCAATTGCCACAATAACACAGCCTTCACCACTTTACTAGTGCTGGACTGCCCTTCTGTGCTACCTTTGTGCTGGCTATCACTGCTGCATCACACATGGCTATGGCACACTATACAGCCTTTTATATGGCAACTGTTTGCACCTAGAATATTGCCAATGGCTCCGAGAGGGGGTGGGGCCTAGTCCCTCCCATTCATATACCTACATGGGGGTTGTAGCTTCACAGTACTGACACGCTAGCCATATCAGCCCTGCATCCTAGAGTGGATAAGCCTCCTTCCGATGTTTGGAGCACCTGCTTCCCAGCACTCCACTGCGCCTATCAGTTCCTCCCTACCTCTGCTGTGTCATTAGCCATCAATGGGGTATTTGACCTCAACATTTGGTAGCACTTGTTTTCCTCCCCCGAACCAGCTGGCAGAGGTGGGACTTTGGACGGCTGTCAGAGCCACCTGGCTGCTCAATCGGGGTATGGAGGGGAGCATAGGAGAACTCCCTACACTCAACTATGATAGATAGATAGATAGATAGATAGATAGATAGATAGATAGATAGATAGATAGATAGATAGATAGATAGATAGATAAACTGATCTCAATAGGTTTACAGGTGCTCAATGCAGGCAGTTCAAATCTCCAGTTCTGTTACATCTTCTGCATTCACAGTAAATATGCTGAACATTCTCTAAACATTCTAATGTCCTCCACCTATTAGTCTTAATTGGTTGCATTAACCAGAAACTGAGCCAAGTCTCCACGAAAGCCTCTAGCAGGGATTAACAGGTTAAATGTTACAGACCCATTATGGAAATATTCAAGCTAAACTTTTAATTAGACATTTACTAATCGCTTCTTATTTACAGAGGAGTAATAGGAAGGTTGACTTCTGAGCGGGGTAACACATTTAATTCCTTCACCTGTTTCACAGCCGACAATCCCAGAGGACACGTGTAATCTTCCATGTGGCGAACATCCGTGTAAGTGATAACAAACATTTTATGTCATATTCGTTAATTCCAATTAATAATCTCACACAATGTGATAATGTGAACAGAAATTAAATTACTATGTGAGGTAAACAGACGCAATGAAAGAAAAGTGAGCTGAGAGCACAAAGGCTTCAGCACCTGACTGAAGGTAAAGGTATATCGAGCCCGGTGCCATCTGAGAAGTCAAGGTCATCAAGGATACATCTTGGACATCAAGGAGACTGTAAAAGTGACAGAGTAAAAATGACACATAAACAATTCTTCACCTTATGCTCATGTATGTAGGAAATACCCCAAAGCGGTGGCCTTTGAATCACAATTAGTGCAGGTGATCCCCCTTCATTCAGAATGAATACAGACCCCAGACCAAAACCTACAGATATTTAACCCTGCAGTCATCTCATCTCAACTCCTCCTATTTCGGCTTGAACTTTGTTAAAGTTCGGTTTAACCCCCTTTCGAGACTCTCAGGGTTGAATCTGATCACTATGTTAGATAGGTTATACTTAGAGATAAGAGAGCATACTAGCTAAGGACAATTGCTCGAGCGAGCATTGTCCTTAGCGAGTATCTGCCCGCTCGGAAGAAAAGGTTCGGGTGCTGGCGGGGGGCGGGGAGATCTCTTTCTCCCTCTCTCCACCCACCCCCTTCCCCCTGCTCACTCCCGCAACTCACCTGTCACCCGCGCCGGCACCCGAACCTTTTCTTCCGAGCGGCAACTCGCTAAGGACAATGCTTGCTCGAGTAATTGTCCTTAGCGAGTCTGCTCGCTCATCTCTAGTTATACTACATGATATGATAAATAATTTTGCGCTGTAACTAGTTTCTGTTAATGTCTCTCCTCCGTTCCAGGTCAGACTCTTAGAGCTAATACGGACCTGGCTTATATCCTTCTCAGTTGCTCCGACATTATGGGTTGCAGATTTTAATGCTGTATTAGACCCTACCCTCCATCACATGACCTCATCGGATATAGCTGGTGGTCCGTTTGGCTCCTGTTGTTTCTCCCGAAGTATATGGAGCTTGAATTTCCCCACAGATCAGTCATTGGTGTCATTATCATGCGTTTTTACTCACGCTTGCACCTCAAGAAAGCCTATCGCCAGTGTGAGGCCGGCATGAGGAGAATTCATTGAGGTATCTTGCCAACCACTCCCTAGTGATCTGAGCTCAATGATGCACAATACATTGGAGAGATCATATATATCGGAAACAGCATATATACAAAGACAACGGTTATGACACGGCAATCTTAAACACAGCAGCAGTGACCATATAACTGTCAAATTGCAATCCTCCCCAGTGATCACAATTTATGTCTCCTCTGATAACAGTCATCCATTTCCCTTTCTTCTCTGCCTAGACCCAGAATGCCATGAAGACTTCTTCCAGTTATGACTCATCTCTGTACATTTTCCCGATCCTGTTGCTACCCAAGCTGCTCCTTTTTTGTGTCTCAGAAAGTAATATTGCCCCCTTAAGGTAACTGCAGCCAAAATAGTGTCCCTTCTCCCTCTTCAAAGTAATAGTGCCCCCTAAAAGTAACAGAGCAACCAAACAGTGCCTCTTCTGTGCTCACAAAGTAATAGTAACCACATGGGGGGTAACCACCTTCAAAAGTTGATGGCCTATCCCCAGGATCAGTGGGAGACTGCTGCTCGGGGTGCCTGCAGATTGGAGGGGCCGTGGTGCTTGTTCTAGCACTGCAGCCTATTCAACATTTACATGTGAGTACAATCATGCCCATACTTAGAACACCGCATTATTTACAGCAGCTTGTCCCATTTACTTCACAATAGGTATAACGACCCAGACAATGAAAATATTTTGTTATTTAGAGCACATGATGAATGCCGTAGAAGTTATTTTAAAAAGTAACTCCAGAATTGCTATTTTCTTTTGTTCACCTCCCAGAAAACACCATAAAAAGCAATCCAAAAGTCACATGCACCTCAAAATGGTACCAATAAAAACTAGAACTTTTCCGACAAAAAAGAAGCCCTGATACAGCTCCGCTGCTGGAAAAATAACAATGCTATAGGTTTTAGAATGCGGTGATGCAAATTCAACGCTTTTTATTGTACGAACGTAGTAAAAAAATGAAACCGTCTCTATAAACTTCTTATCGCAGTAATCGCGCTGATCCAGATAAGAAAATTGTCATGTTATGTTTACTGAATGGTGAATGCCATAAAAGTAAAACCCAAAAACAACAGCGGAATTTCTGGGTTCCACCTCCCATCCTCAAAATGTATTAAAAGTTCTACAACTCCTTATATGTACCCCAGAGTGGTGCTGCTAAAATATACAACTCTGCTCAGGCCTGCCTCACACTGATGTTTTTGTACAGTATTTAGCGCTGTATTTTTGGCGCTGCACTAAACGCCGCACAACGCTTCCATTAATTTCAATCGGGCTGTTCCCATGAGCGTCAAAACGCTGCGCTTTGACAGCGATGCATGTCCTATCTTTGGCCATTTTCAGCTCTGTGTCGCCCATTGAAATGAATGGGCAGCAGTTTCATCACTGCTCAAAATGTGGTACAACTTGGTATCACACTTTTGGCAGCACTAAAGCGCTAGATGCACTACCTAAAAAAAGAAGAAGTAATGCTCACCTAGCTGGTGCGGTCTGGGTCCCCATCACTGTTCTCCAGAGCTCCGAACAGGCTGCCGGCCACTTGTCATGGCCAACAAAGCATATATTGCTAGTGATGGGGATTGAAATCCCCGCCTCCAGCAAGAGATTGTTCTAATTGGCTGAGGTCGCTGAGTGTCAGCTGGCTCCGCCAATCAAAGCTAGTGCTTGATGCACCAATCATATCCATTCAATGACAGGCTGTGATTGAGGCTTTCAGCGCTGGCTGTGATTGGCTGAGCCAGCTGACACTCAGCGACCCGACTTCAGCCAATCAGAGCAATCTCTTGCTGGAGGCGGGGATTTCAATCCCCGTCACTAGCAAAAGATGCTTTTGTTGGCTTAACAAGTGGCCAGCAGCCTGCTCAGAGCGCTGGAGAACAGCGGTTGGGACCCAGACAGCACCAGTTAGGTGAGTATTGATTTTTTTTACAGCAGCCTTGGCTGCGCTTTAAGCTGTGCTGAAAATAGAGCCAAAATGTTGTAAAAAATGCATGACAATACTGCTGAAACTGCAGCAAATGCAGAGTTGAAAAACACTGCGTTTTTGCAAATGTCTCTGTGAGGGAGGCCTCAAAAACCAAGCAGAGGCGCAAGAGACACGGATCACAAACTAAAATGTTTTTACACAAATGCTCAGAGCATGGGAAACAAACAAGGTGAATTGGAGCTCCTAACACATGAAGAGGAATATGATGTCATAGGTATAACGGAAACATGGTGGAATGATACACAAGATTGGAACACAAGGCTTGAAGGATAAGACTTATTTATAAGAAACAGACCTAATAAAAGGGGAGGAGGTATTGTGTTGTATGTTAGGAAAGTATTAATCTCCACCGAGATATAAGATTCAGAGCTGGAAGTTCTGTAGATACTGTTTGGGTAAGAATACAAGAGGAGAACAGAAAGGACACCATTGTAGGCATTTACTATAGGCTGCCTGGACAAGCAGAAGATATTGATGAACTATTTCTCCATCAGATGGCCAAGCTCTCTAAAAAGCACAACATAGTGATTATAGGAGATTTTACCGATCCAGACATTTGTTGGGAATCTCTCTTAGGTAAAAGTAATGGATCCAACAAATTCTTATCCGCTCTTGTTGACAACTTTATCTTCCAAAAGGTAGAAGAGAAAAAGTTGATCTGCTATCTTGGACCTAATTCTTACCTACAGGGAGGGGATGGTTGAGGAAGGGATGCTGGTACTTTAGGAGGCAGTGATCATGCTATCCTTAAATTTTGGATAAAAAGAGGAAGAAGACCTGAGAAATCTCAGACCTAAAGGTTGGATTTCAGAAAGGCAGATTGTAATGAACTCAGAAAGAGGATGGGAAGAATCCAGTGGCTGGATGTTCTTAAGGACAGAAATGTCCAAGAAGGTTGGAAATTATTGTGAAATGAGATTCTCAAAGCACAATTGTTAACAATCCCTAAAAGAGAGAAGAATGGGAAGCATTTAAAGAGACCAGGATAGAGGAACACAGAACTTGCTCACGTGGTAGAAATGACGAAAATGATGTTTATCAAATGGAAAGAAGATGGGATATCTAAAAGAATAAAAAATGTGGTCTGCAGAAACTGTAGGGCAAGTGTCAGAAAAGCTAAAGCTAATAATGAATTGAGGCTTGCAACAGAGGCCAAAAGCAATAAAAAAGGATTTGGGGTATATGTCAAAAGCAAAAGAACAGTCAAAGATGCTATTGGATGCTTACGAGATGAAAATGGTAAATTGTTTGGAAATGATGTTGAGAAGCCCAAACTTTTAAATTTATATTTTGTATCTGTTTTCTCTCAGAAACATCAACTGATCTTCCCTCTGCTATTGGGGGAATAAAAGAATGCAGGCTACCTGTAAGCAGAGAGATGGTGAGGGGACACTTAGCTTAAAGGGGTTGTCTCACGGCAGCAAGCGGGGTTATACACTTCTGTATGGCCATATTAATGCACTTTGTAATGTACATCATGCATTAAATATGAGCCATACAGAAGTTATTCACTTACCTGCTCCGTTGCTAGCATCCCCGTCGCCATGGATCCGTCTAATTCTGATGTCTTCTGGCATTTTTAGACGCACTTGCGCAGTCCGTGCTTCTGGCTGGTGAATGGGGCCGCTCGTGCCGGAGAGCTGGTCACCGCATCGTCATCGTAGCTCCGCCCCGTCACGTGTGCCGATTCCAGACAGGAGGCTGGAATCGGCAATGGAACGCACAGAGCCCATGGTGCACCATGGGAGAAGACCCGCGGTGCACCATGGGAGAAAACCGCAGTGCATCCCTGGGAAAGGACCGGCGGCCATCTTAGGGAGAAGATTTTTATAGCTCCATATTTCGTCGGATCGGTGAATAGCAAGCGGTTTAAAAATCGCTTTAAATTGCTATTTTATGCCAGGTGGGTGACAGGGGGGATGGGGTAATGTAAAATGTTGATGTTTGCCACGAGACAACCCCTTTAAATGAATTCAAGTCTCAAGGTCCAGATGAATTACATCCTAGGATACTGAAGGAAACTCACCATAATCTTTGAAAATTCCTGGAGAACAGGAGAAGTCCCAGAAGATTGTAAAATGGCAAATGTTGTCCCTATCTTCAAAACAGTGGAGAAGGGGGATCAAGGAAACTACAGGCCTGTGAGCCTGATTTCTATACTGGGAAAGTACTTTGAACAAATTATTAAACAGCATGTATGCAAGTACTTGGATAAAAATGGACTAATTAACCGGAGGCAGCATGGGTTTGCAACAATGAAGTCATGCCAGGCAAATCGAATTTCCTTCAATGACAGAATCATCGACTTGGTTGATCACAGAAATGCAGTGGATATAGTATATATTGACTTTAGTGAAGCATTTGACAAAGTACCTCATACCATACTTATTGAAAAAATATCCAAATATGGGACTAACAAGGCAAGTGTTAGGTGGATTCACAACTGGCTGAGTGATCGTACTCAAAGAGTGGTCATAAATGGCTGCACATCCAAGTGGAAGAATGTATCAAGTGGGGTACCACAAGGCTCCGTCCTAGGCCCAGTGTTGTTCAACATTTTCATAAATGATCTGGAGGAGGGAATTGATGGTACACTGATCAAATTTGCCGACAACACAAAGCTAGGAGGGATAGCTAACACTAGGGAAGAGAGAGAGAGTATTCAAAAAGATCTAGAAAAGCTTGCACAGTGGGCGGCGACTAACAGAATGGCGTTTAACAAGGAGAAATGCGAAGTCCTACATCTGGGCAAGAAAAATGAAAAAAGCACATTCAGAATGGGAGGAATTGGGCTAAGCAGCAGCACATGTGAAAAAGACTTGGGTATACCAATAGATCATAGACTGAACATGAGTCAACAAAGTGATACAGCAGCAAAAAAGGCAAACACAATTCAGTGATGTATTAAGAGAAGCATAGAGTCTAGATCACGTGAGGTCATTATCCCCCTCTACTCTTAGTCAGACCTCATCTGGAATACTGTGTCTAGTTCTGGGCACCCCATTTTAAAAAAAGACAAACTGGAGCAAGTTCAGAGAAAAGTTACCAAGATGGTGAGCAGTCTGCAAATTATGTCCTATGAGGAATGGTTAAAGGATGTGGGAATGCTTAGCTTGCAGAAGAGAAGGCTGTGAGGAGACATAATAGCGGTCTACAAATATCTGAAGGGCTGTCACAGTGCAGAGGGATCAGCCCTATTCTCATTTGCACAAGGAAAGACTAGAAGAAATAGGATGAAACTGAAAGTGAGGAGACACAGATTAGATATTAGATAGTGAGTCTGAGGTGGGAAGTTTTCCTTCAATGGAAGTGTTCAAACAAAGGCTGGACAAATATTTGTCTGAGATGATTTAGTGAATGCTGCACTGAGCAGGGTGTTGGACCCGATGACCCCGGAGATCCCTACCAACTCTACCATTCTATTATTCTATGAATCAAGTCCTCATGCAGCAATGCAATGAGTTATGACTCTTACAAAGCGACAATAAAAATTGCTTGGTCCTTAAAGGGTTTGTATGGTTTTAATGTAAAGAGGTTTACGGTCTGGGCAAAAAAAAAAACATATACTTCACTGCTCTGTCACTGTCCTTTGCTATGAGAAGTCATGTGATGGTTGTTGCCAATCAATGTCTGTAGCATCACCTTTTAAAATCCTGGCATTAGCACTCATATCTTGGGCACCATGATGCCAGGAGTTTACTACAGCCTCTGATGGGCTGCAGTCGTCACCTGACTTTGTACACCAAGGACAAACCAGCAGAGCCAGTTAGTGATGTCCCAGATCAGGGACAGGTGACTATGTGTTATTTTTCTTTATTTTAACACATGCCCAGAGTCTGCAGCATCCCCTTTCAATCTCTTGGCATCAGCAATCACACCTTGGGTGCTGGCTTCAGGCACGTCCGAGGATTGTCAAGTTTTTTTCTCATTGATTTCAATGGGAAACATCACATCGCACTTGCATGCACATCCCACGGCTTGTGATGTGTTTGACTGTGCCATTGGAAACAATGATGTGTTGTCAGGAACGCGAAAAGATAGGACCTTCAGTAATTTTTTACATTGCAGCATCGCAATGGAGTTCATATTCACACAGGTTTTGTGTGTCCTGCAATGCACAGAACTCCCGCTGGATTTGCACCCATGAGAATGTAGGCTAATGCAAAAAAATCAGTTTGCCACTTCTAAAGGCTTCTTCAAATGGCTGAGAGTTTGCAGCTTTTTGAAGGTGTGACAATCACAGTTGCAAAAAATGCAGAAACAAAACCATTGATTTCAATGGTTTTGTTCTCACACGTTAATACTGCCGCTAATCACCGCTCCCCCGCGCCCGCACCCGAACCTTTAGTCTCGAGCGGGCACATACTCGCTAAAGGCAATGCTTGCTCGAGGAATTGCCTTTAGCGAGTATACTTGCTCATCTCTAGACAGGACCTATCTTCCTACTTTTTTTTTCAAATTTGTGCAGTAGCAGGGACTATGAATAGTTAAAAAGAAAAAAACCTGGTACATTCGCTAATGCTGTGCATGCTATGTGTACCTGTGTGAATACAGAAAGTAACTTCGGAATGAGAGATCGGGGACGGGGGTTGTAATAGGTCTTATTCTGGTACCCCCCCTCCCTCTCACCTTTGGACCTCTCAGGCCTAGGGGCTTGGTCACAATTGCGACCCCTGTAGATCATCACATCGGCCACAGCTTGCATATTATGAAGTACTGTAACTCATTAGATTGGCATGTGATAGTTTGTGATATATAAAACTTTGTTCACAGAGCTACAAGTGAGTTTTTTGCCCCTATGAACATATGGATGTTATATAAACAACTATTATTACAATGGATTTCAGGGCACTGAGCTGCAGATTTCCATTATTTCCTGCTGATAAAAAGATTTGTGATTCTTTGACTTTTAAATTGCAATGAAGTTAAAGACTGAATTGCATGATACAGACGTGAGACAGTGAGGAGAACGACCTTGTTATTTTAATTAAAAAATTGATGTGACATAAGGTGTGCAGATAGGAAGCATTCAGATTCTGAGCATTAACACTGCAGTATATACATTGCTACATATTATATAAATCATATGAGAAGGGATTACATGAAACATTACAATATATCTGGCTAGAGGACAGGCGTTCCTCATCACAAGGTTTTCTGAAAATGTCCAGTCAAAAAAATATCCTAATTGTAAAAAAAACAATCCCTCCCCTAGAGGTTGTGGGATGGAAGGAAACCTTCTCTGTGTGATTGTAACGTTGATATAAGTGATTACAATATCAGAAGAAAAGGAACATTTATTGTGGAGAACTGACCCCTTGTAGGGAGGCTCTAGTACCCTGTTGTACCGCCTCTAGCTTGGATACAAGATGTGATACGGGCAGGCATGGAGGCTCTAGTACCCTGTTGTACCGCCTCTAGCTTGGATACAAGATGTGATACGGGCAGGCATGGAGGCTCTAGTACCCTGTTGTACCGCCTCTAGCTGGGATATAAGATGTGATACAGTTGGGCATGGAAGCTCTGGTACCCTGTTGTACCGCCTTTAGCTTGGACACTAGATGTGATATCAGCTGTTATGGAGGCTTTAGTACCTTGTTGTACCCCCTCTAGCTTGCATACAAGATGTGATATAGGCAAGCATAGAGGATCTAGTACTCTGTTGTACCGCCTCTAGCTTGGATACAAAATGTGATACAGTTGGCGTGGAAGCTCTAGTACCCTGTTGTACCCCCTCTAGCTTGGATATAAGATGTGATATGGGTGGCCTCAGAGGCTCTAGTACCTTGTTGGGCCATCTCAAGATTGGGTACAAGATGTGATACCGTTGGGCACAGAGGCTCTAGTACCCTGTTTTACCCCCTCTAGCTTGGATACAGGATGTGATATGTTCATTTATGGAGGCTCTAGTACCCTGTTGTACTACCTGTAGCTTTGACACAAGATGTGATATGGGCTGGTATGGAGTCTCTAGTACCCTGCTGTACCGCCTCTAGCTTGGATACCAGATGTGATATGGGTGGCCTTGGAAGCTCTAGTACCCAGTTGGGCCATCTCTAGATTGGATACAAGATGTCATATGAACAGGAATGGAGGCTCTTGTACTGAAGACAACCAAGTAGCAGTCCAGTTACCTTGTTCACGATACCCCTGCAAATGGAGGCGATGATGGGTGTCAAAGGCAGTACACATAATGGGTGCCCTTAGACCAGATGTTCTTCAGCCAAGTGCCTGAAAATGGTTCCAACAGACACAGTGACATGTAACCAAGGCACTACCTGCTTCTGCATGGTGGACAACGAAACAGTTGGAGCTGCTCATGCATCAGATGATCCTCTCTACTGGTAGCCTGTCGTGGGGTCCTGAGCCCTGTCGCCTTGCGTGCCCTCACACATCCACTGGTCCCATCACCTCCTAAAAGTCTGGTCAGACACTCCTGTCTACTGGTGGTCTGTCAGGGGTCCTGAGCCCAGTCACCTTGTGTGCCCTCACACATCCATTGGTCCCAACATCTCCTAACAGTCTGGTTAAAACAGCCCAGGAGGTGGACAGTTCATCAATATGACCATTCTACTTCTCATATTCCAATATTGCGCCCTCTCTCACAAACTGTTAACTGGGTGAACCCACTTTAATTGCATCGTAGAGGCATCTAGTGGTTAACAAGCTCTACATGAGCAGAAAAGGAGGTCACTTCTCATAGGGGCTTGATTTCTTTTGGCAATGACTGTATACTGAAAGAGTCATGAAGGAGGGAAACGCAGCTGCAGGGTCACTCTCCCAGACTCTGTGAAGCTGTAATAGGGAGTTTAATCAGAACTAAGGAGAAATGGATCATTGTGCTGTGCTAAATGAGGATGGTAGGAAACTACATCAAAGTAGGAGCATTGCTAGGATCTAACAACCTCAGCACGAGCCCCATGGCATACTGTATGTTGCTCTTCCACCCACTAAAATATACAAGTTTTAGAAACATTTAAACATCCCAGTATAACCCAAAGTGACCTACACTTCAGGGATATCAATCTGTTCAGGAAGCAGAAGCAACTGTGAATCAGTTTCACCTGCTTTGGTGTAAATGAAAATGATAACAGGAGCACCAGAGAGGTGACAGCAAGACACACAAAAAAGGGAATTGAGATGATTCATCCCTCCTCCTTTCTAACTGATTCTTCTCTAGTTCTGCATTTTGTTTGTGTTATTGTCACTACTGGTACATTAGGCCTAATTAGGTTGTGAGTAGTCAAGGGAAAGCCAGGAGTCAACAACGGGAGGTCTCGGTTTGCAGTACAGATGGATGAGGTGGGTAGCATAGTCAGAAGGAAAGCTAGAAGTCAGCAAGGAGAGGTCTCAGTTTGCAGTACAGATAGATGAGGCGGGAAGCGTAGTCAGAAGTAAGCTAGAAGTCAGTAATATAGGGTCTTGTAGAAATAGCAGAGGACCAGGCAAAGTGGAGCTTGATTAATCAGTGCTGTGGAGCAGAATAATCACACACTGAGGGAGACTTTTATAGGAAGTGCAATCAAGAACAGAGGTGGGGTTAGGAGCAGGAGGCAGGAACTAGATAACTGGGATCAGGGAACAAGGCTGAGAATCATGCAAAGGAAATGTCCACAGGCAGGATAGCTCAGCAGTGAGAGCTACCAACTGTAGCGCATGAGGTCACTGGAATGATTCTTGGCAGCCAGAGCCTTACGAAATGACTTCTGGTTGGCTGGTAACCAAACTGTCAAAAAGAAACTTCAATCAGGAGCCATCACAAGAAGGGTCCGCGTATCTCCCAGCGCTGTGGGAGGCTTTTATAGGAAGTGCAATCAAGAACAGAACATTCTAGTTAACTGGAATAATGGAACAAGGCTAACTGACAGCTCCTCTATATACTACACTACACAGAAGAGCCGACAGTTCTCTATATACTACACCACATAGGAGAGCCAACTCCCCTATAGACTACTGTAGCAGTTTTGGGCACAAGGCTGGTGGCTCAGATGTAATGGCTGCAGGTCCGGAGAATAGTCCTGGATGAGCCAGAAGTCAGCAACTGGAGGTCTCTGTTTTGCAGTACAAATGGATAAGGCAGGTAGCGTAGTCAGAGAGGAAGCCAGAAGTCAGTATCAGGAGGTCTTGCAGAAATAACAGAGGAGCAGGCAATGTGAAGCTTGATCAAACAGTGCTGTGAAGCAGAATAATCATGGGTGCATTGGGAGGGTCAAGCCTAATGAGCCTAATCAGGGACACAGGCAGGGTGAGGACCAGGGAGCAGGAAGTAAAAAACCGGAGACATGGCACACTGCTGATAGCAATGCAAGTGGGCTGTCCATTGACTGGATGGCTCAGTAGTGAAAGCCACTGACTGGAGAGAAGGAGGCCCTTGGTTCGATTCCTGACAACTACACAACACAATAGAGCCGATAGCATATACAACTCCTCTATATTCTGCACTATAAACTATACCACACAGGAGAGTTCTTCTATATATTATACCACACAGGAGAGCTGACAGCTACTCTATATATTATACCACACAGGAGAGCTATTCTATATACTGCACCACACAGGAGAGCCTATAGCTCTTCTATATACTACACCACAGAGGAGAGCCAACAGCTCCTGTACATACTACACCACACAGGAGAGCCAACAGCTACTCTATATACTACACCGCACAGGAGAGCCGACAGCTTCTCTGTACTACACCACACAGGAGAGCCGACAGCTCCTCTATATACGGTACTACACCGCACAGGAGATCCGACAGCTCCTCTATATACTACACCACACGGGAGAGCCGACAGCTCCTGTACATACTACACCACACGGGAGAGCCGGCAGCTCCTCTATATACGGTACTACATCGCACAGGAGAGCCGACAGCTTCTCTGTACTACACCACACAGACAATCCCACCGATCCTTTATAGGACACTATTGTTCTTCCCTATTCTTTTCAATAACATGAACTTAATACTTTTTTAGAAACTTTCCTGTAATATATGTCATTGATGCTTTGCCTTAAAAAGCCTCAAAGTTTCCTTTGCCAGCTTGACTCTAAATACAGTATTAACCTATCTTTCTAAAGCTTTCATCAATAAAAAAGGATTATGCTATATTTTTTCTAAATTGCCGCAGACACGAAATCCCTTTAAAGCGGCAAGAAATCCTGATCTTTCCTCCACATTCACGAAACAAATACTGTACCTCTGCCAAAAAGTTCCCGGTCACCTCCTCATCCTACCCTCCCAGCACGGCAGCTATGGAAGACATCATGGGAAATTTACATTTCTGCGCAAAGTAAGTTGGCGGCTGAACAAAGCGAAGCTCCCCAACAACTTATTTTGTCACCGGGAAATCTTATTAAAATAATGAATGCTGTTACAAGCCTCCTTGTCTTCCTCTTGTTTGACAAGGATAAAAAACCCAGCAGGGCGTTCTCTGAAAACGGATTTTAACTGCTGCGCGGAATCTACAATGTGAATTCTACAATGACACCTTCAATGTTTAACATGTATTAAAAGGCAATGTGAAACAAGGAGGAATAATCTCCCAGACATATTAAACATCTTCAATTTTATGACCTTGTGAAGTAATAATCCTTAGTCTTCCCGGCGTGATTTATAAAGTGCCGCATCTTAATTTGCTTGTTTGCTTGCCGATGCTCTGAGGGGAGGCCATGGAGTGCGGCTGATCTGAAAATCCTCAAGACCGAACACAATACTTAGGACAGCCATGTAATTATGAAGAATTCAATTTAACTGAATCTAAAGCCCAATTCCTGAAGGCGTGATATGTAGAGATGAGCGAACGTACTCGTCCGAGCTTGATACTCGTTCGAGTATTAGCGTGTTCGAGATGCTCATTACTAGAGGCGAGCACCACGCGATGTTCGAGTTACTTTCACTTTCATCTCTGAGACATTAGCGCGCTTTTCTGGCCAATAGAAAGACAGGGAAGGCATTACAACTTCCCCCTGCGACGTTCAAGCCCTATACCACCCCCCTGTAGTGAGTGGCTGGCGAGATCAGATGTCACCCGAGTATATAAATCGGCCCCTCCCGCGGCTCGCCACAGATGCATTCTGACAGAGATCAGGGAAAGTGCTGCTGATGCCGGAGCTGCTATAGGGAGAGTGTTAGGATTGATTTTAGGCTTCAAGAACCCCAACGGTCCTTCTTAGGGCCACATCTGACCGTGTGCAGTACTGTTGAGGCTGCTTTTTGCAGTGTTGCACATTTTTTTTTCTTTTTGTATATCGGCCGTGCAGAGCATTGCGTCCAGAGCATTGCGTCCTGCAGTAATTTTACATAGTCCAGGGCCAGTAGTGGTGGTGAGGCAGGGACAGTGAAAGACATATCCAGTCTATATAGGCAGTGGGTTTTTCCAAAAAAAATTTGGGAAAAAAAATATATTTGGTCTGCCTGTGACCGTCCTGACTGTACTGCGTCTCTGCTGGGGGTAGTTGTCCTAATTCATATGCAGCCAGCTAAGTGTTACAGCAGGCTTGCGCAAAATTCTTTCCTGCCTCTGCGCTGCCTCTTACATCACCGCTGTCATCCTGTCCAGAGTGAAACAGTCTGCAGTAATTTTACATAGTCCAGGGCCAGTAGTGGTGGTGAGGCAGGGACAGTGAAAGACATATCCAGTCTATATAGGCAGTGGGCTTTTCCAAAAAAATTTGGGAAAAAAAATCTATTTGGGCTGCCTGTGACCGTCCTGACTGTACTGCGTCTCTGCTGGGGGTAGTTGTCCTAATTCATACGCAGCCAGCTAAGTGTTACAGCAGGCTTGCGCAAAATTCTTTCCTGCCTCTGCTGTGCGTTCCGAAAGCGAAGTCAGCCTCCAACCACAGGCCAATAAGCGGCACATTTAATTACAGCGTTCTGTTTCTGCACTACTGGTAATACAGCATGCTGAGGGGTAGGGGTAGGCCTAGAGGACGTGGACGCGGGTGAGGACGCGGAGGCTCAAGTCAGGCTGTGGGCACAGGCCGAGCTCCTGATCCAGGTGTATCGCAGCCGACTGCTGCGGGATTAGGAGAGAGGCACGTTTCTGGCGTCCCCACGTTCATCTCACAATTAATGGGTCCACGCGGTAGACCTTTATTAGAAACTGAGCAGTGTGAGCAGGTCCTGTCGTGGATGGCAGAAAGTGCATCCAGCAATCTATCGACCACCAAGAATTCTGCGCCGTCCACTGCTGCAACTCTGAATCCTCTGGCTGCTGCTCCTCCTTCCTCCCAGCCTCCTCACTCCATTACAATGACACATTCTGAGGAGCAGGCAGACTCCCAGGAACTGTTCTCGGGCCCCTGCCCAGAATGGGCAGCAATGGTTCCGAATCCTCTCCCACTGGAGGAGTTTGTCGTGACCGATGCCCAACCTTTGGAAAGTTCCCGGGGTCCGGGAGATGAGGCTGGGGACTTCCGGCAACTGTCTCAAGAGCTTTCAGTGGGTAAGGAGGACGATGACGATGAGACACAGTTGTCTATCAGTGAGGTAGTAGTAATTGGAGTAAGTCCGAGGGAGGAGCGCACAGAGGATTCGGAGGAAGAGCAGCAGGACGATGAGGTGACTGACCCCACCTGGTTTGCTAAGCCTACTGAGGACAGGTCTTCAGAGGGGGAGGCAAGTGCAGCAGCAGGGCAGGTTGGAAGAGGCAGTGCAGTGGCCATGGGTAGAGGCAGGGCCAGACCGAATAATCCACCAACTGTTTCCAAAGCGCCCCCTCGCACCATGCCACCCTGCAGAGGCCGAGGTGCTCTAAGGTCTGGCAGTTTTTCACTGAGAGTGCAGACGACCGATGAACAGTGGTGTGCAAGGTTTGTCGCGCCAAGATCAGCCGGGGAGCCACCACCACCAGCATGCGCAGACATATGATGGCCAAGCACCCCACAAGGTGGGACGAAGGCCGTTCACCGCCTCTGGTTTGCACCGCTGCCTCTCCCCCTGTGCCCCAACCTGCCACTGAGATCCAACCCCCCTCTCAGGACACAGACACGACCGTCTCCCGGCCTGCACCCACACCCTCACCTCCGCTGTCCTCGGCCCCATCCAGCAATGTCTCTCAGCGCACCGTCCAGCCGTCGCTAGCGCAAGTGTTGGAGCGCAAGCGCAAGTACGCCGCCACGCACCTGCACGCTCAAGCGTTAAATGTGCACATAGCCAAATTTATCAGCCTGGAGATGCTGCCGTATAGGCTTGTGGAAACGGAGGCTTTCAAAGGTATGATGGCGGTGGCGGCCCCGCGCTACTCAGTTCCCAGTCGCCACTACTTTTCCCGATGTGCCGTTCCAGCCCTGCACCCCCAGAATTGCGGGCCCCAGCTCGGTGGTGGTATCTGCGGTGGTGTATGCTTCCTCCACTAAACCACCCTCCTCCTCCTCCTCCTGCTACGCAACCTCTGTCTCGCAATCAAGATGTGTCAGCAGCAGCACGTCGCCAACAGTCGGTGTCGTGCGGCACGGCAGCACAGCGGTGGGCAAGCGTCAGCAGGCCGTGCTGAAACTACTCAGCTTAGGAGAGAAGAGGCACACGGCCCACGAACTGCTGCAGGGTCTGACAGAGCAGACCGACCGCTGGCTTGCGCCGCTGAGCCTCCAACCGGGCATGGTCGTGTGTGACAACGGCTGTAACCTGGTGGCGGCTCTGCAGCTCGGCAGCCTCACGCACGTGCCATGCCTGGCCCACGTCTTTAATTTGGTGGTTCAGCGCTTTCTGAAAAGCTACCCACGCTTGTCAGACCTGCTCGGAAAGGTGCGCCGGCTCTGCGCACTTTTCCGCAAGTCCCACATGGACGCTGCCACCCTGCGCACCCTGCAACATCGGTTTAATCTGCCCGTGCACCGACTGCTGTGCGACGTGCCCACACGGTGGAACTCTACGCTCCACATGTTGGCCAGGTTCTATGAGCAGCGTAGAGCTATAGTGGAATACCAACTCCAACATGGGTGGCGCAGTGGGAGTCAGCCTCCTCAATTCTTTACAGAAGAGTGGGCCTGGTTGGCAGACATCTGCCAGGTCCTTGGAAACTTTGAGGAGTCTACCCAGATGGTGAGTGGCGATGCTGCAATCATTAGCGTCACCATTCCTCTGCTATGCCTCTTGAGAAGTTCCCTGCAAAGCATAAAGGCAGACGCTTTGCGCTCGGAAACAGAGGCGGGGGAAGACAGTATGTCACTGGATAGTCAGAGCACCCTCCTGTCTATATCTCAGCGCGTTGAGGAGGAGGAGGAGGAGCATGAGGAGGAGGGGGAAGAGACAGCTTGGCCCACTGCTGAGGGTACCCATGCTGCTTGCCTGTCATCCTTTCAGCGTGTATGGCCTGAGGAGGAGGAGGAGGATCCTGAAAGTGATCTTCCTAGTGAGGACAGCCATGTGTTGCGTACAGGTACCCTGGCACACATGGCTGACTTCATGTTAGGATGCCTTTCTCGTGACCCTCGCGTTACACGCATTCTGGCCACTACGGATTACTGGGTGTACACACTGCTCGACCCACGGTATAAGGAGAACCTTTCCACTCTCATACCCGAAGAGGAAAGGGGTTTGAGAGTGATGCTATACCATAGGACCCTGGCGGACAAACTGATGGTAAAATTCCCATCCGACAGAGCTAGTGGCCGAAGGCGCAGTTCCGAGGGCCAGGTAGCAGGGGAGGCACGGAGATCAGGCAGCATGTACAGCACAGGCAGGGGAACACTCTCTAAGGCCTTTGACAGCTTTCTGGCTCCCCAGCAAGACTGTGTCACCGCTCCCCAGTCAAGGCTGAGTCGGCGGGAGCACTGTAAAAGGATGGTGAGGGAGTACGTAGCCGATCGCACGACCGTCCTCCGTGACGCCTCTGCCCCCTACAACTGCAGGGTGTCAAAGCTGGACACGTGGCCTGAACTCACGCTGTATGCCCTGGAGGTGCTTGCTTGTCCTGCGGCTAGCGTCTTGTCAGAGAGGGTGTTTAATGCGGCTGGGGGAATCATCACAGATAAGCGTACCCGCCTGTCAACCGACAGTGCCGACAGGCTTACACTCATCAAGATGAACAAAGCCTGGATTTCCCCAGACTTCTCTTCTCCACCAGCGGACAGCAGCGATACCTAAACAATACGTAGGCTGCACCCGCGGATGGAAGCATTGTTCTCTATCACCATCCAAAACGGGGACCTTTTAGCTTCATCAATCTGTGTATAATATTCATCCTCCTCCTCCTGCTCCTCCTCCTGAAACCTGACGTAATCACGCCGAACGGGCAATTTTTCTTAGGCCCACAAGGCTCAGTCATATAATTTTTGTAAACAATTTTTATACGTTTTAATGCTCCTTAAAGCGTTGAAACTTGCACCTGAACCAATTTTTATTTTAACTGGGCTGCCTCTAGGCCTAGTTACAAATTAAGCCACAATAACCAAAGTGATTAATGGGTTTCACCTGCCCTCTTGGTTGGTCATGGGCAATTTTTCTGAGGTACATTAGTACTGTTGGTACACCAATGTTTTGGGGCCCTCGCCTACAGTGTAATCCAATTAATTTTCGTTTGGTCCCTGCGCTGAGCCAATGAGAGGCAGCAGTCACTCACCCATTCATGAATTCATGAATGGGTGTGTGAGTGAGATCTGCCTCTGATTGGTCAGGCTGTGACCAATTAGAGGCAGCTCATTCAGCAGCTGGGGATTTTAAATCCCCGGCTGCTGAATACTACTCACAGCTGTTGAGAGCAGTTCAGTGGCCGCGCTGAACTCTGTCTGCCGGGACCAGGTGAGTATATATATATTTTTTTTATTTTTACACATTTCTGGATGAATTGCAGGGAAGGGCTTATATATTTAAGCCCTTCCCGACAATTCATCCCGCGATCGCCGGCAGCCCATTGATTTCAATGGAGCCGGCTGTATTGCCGGCTCCATTGAATTCAATGGGCTAATATCGTTCTGCCGGGACAAGGTGAGTATATATTTTTTTTTATTTTTACACATTTCTGGATGAATTGCAGGAAAGGGCTTATATATTTAAGCCCTTCCCGACAATTCATCCCGCGATCGCCGGCAGCCCATTGATTTCAATGGAGTCGGCTGTATTGCCGGCTCCATTGAATTCAATGGTTAGTGCTCGTTTAATTGAGACGAGTACCGCATGGTGCTCATCTCGAGTAATGAGCATCTCGAGCACCCTAATACTCGAACGAGCATCAAGCTCGGACGAGTATGCTCGCTCATCTCTATTGCACACTTAAAAATTGATAAAAGTGTTAAAAGATGGAAGTGGAGAGCTCTAATGAGGGAGTATGGAGTGAGGCAGTGAGCCGTTCAGTCGGAGGGGCGAGAGAGGACCCAAGATGGAACCGGAGGAAACTAACAGACATGTAGAGACTCAGTTTCTTCTCCACCTCTGTTCTGCTGTAATTAGAGACTCGTTATGTAAAATTTAAAGCAATCCTGTGTGCAGCAGCTCATAAATCACCCGGGCAGACACTGCGAAACTGGTTGTTTGCCCAAACCTGATGTCCATTCAAGCCAGCCCTGCTTCTACTGGACAGCAATGCAGCCACAAATCTTCTGACAAGTAAAGAATCTTCATAGAAGTTTGTGAGTACTGAGCACAGTGTTTCAGGAATGGCAAAACTTAGTGGTGCTTATAAGGGGTATTTCTTGTCAGTTCTCTCTTTACAGCTCTTCTTTTGCTCCGATGCTGCCCCCTCAAAGTTTGTTTATGTATGAAGTGTTAAACAGTATATATGCAAGTTGTATATACAATTTCTGGAGCATAAGAATAATGCAGACAACCAGAAGCCTGAAAGTTAATAGTGTGCCTGTCATTTACCTACATACGGGTGTCTTATTTCGCTACCAAGTGCTCTTAATCCAGGCACTGGTGTCACGATCACCTAATTCCATTAGTCATCCAGATCTTGTGGTATGCTTTCAACAGTGCACAAGATTACAAAGATTGTACTGCACTCATTGTTACCATGACACGGATTCTCAGCCACATCTTAGAAATCACTTAGAGTGCAGGTCTCTTCTCACTTGTCGCCTGTTGCACTAACATTACTTATCCTGTACTGATCCTGAATTACACCCTGTATTATACTCTAGAGCTGCGCTCACTATCCTGCTGATGGAGTCACTGTGTACATAAATTACTTATCCTGCACTGATCCTAAGTTACATCCTGTGTTATACTCCAGAGCTGCACTCACTATTCTGCTGGTGGAGTCACTGTGTACATGCATTACTTATCCTGTACTAATCCTGAGTTACATCCTGTATTATACTCCAGAGCTGCATTCAATATTCTGCTGGTGGAGTCACTGTGTACATACATTACTTTTCTTGTACTTATCCTGAGTTATACCCGGAATTATACTCCCGAGCTGCACTCACTATTCTGCTGGTAGAGTCACTGTGTACATACATTATATATCCTGTACTGCTCTTGACTTACATCCTGTATTATACTCCAGAGCTGCACTTACTATTCTGCTAGTGGAGTCACTGTGTACATACATTACTTATCCTGTGCTGCTCCTGACTTACATCCTGTATTATACTCCAGAGCTGCACTTACTATTCTGCTGGTGGAGTCACTGTATACATACATCACTTATCCAGTACTAATCCGAGTTACATCCTGAATTATACTCCAGAGCTGCACTCACTATTCTGTTGGTGGAGTCACTGTGTACATACATTACATATCCTGTGCTGCTCCTGACTTACATCCTGTATTATACTCCAGAGCTGCACTTACTATTCTGCTGGTGGAGTCACTGTATACATACATCACTTATCCAGTACTAATCCGAGTCACATCCTGAATTATACTCCAGAGCTGCACTCACTATTCTGTTGGTGGAGTCACTGTGTACATACATTACTTTTCCTGTATTGATCCTGAGTTATACCCGGAATTATACCCCAGAGCTGCACTCACTATTCTGCTGGTAGAGTCACTGTGTACATACATTACTTATCCTGCACTGATCCTAAATTATACCTGGAATTATACTCCAGAGCTGCACTCACTATTCTTCTGGTAGAGTCACTGTATACATACATCACTTATCCTGTACTAATCCGAGTTACATCCTGAATTATACTCCAGAGCTGCACTCACTATTCTGCTGGTGGAGTCACTGTGTACATACATTACTTATCCTGTACCGATCCTGAGCTACATCCTGTATTATACTCCAGAGCTGCACTCACTATTCTGCTGCTGGAGTCACTGTGTACATACATTACTTATCCTGTACTGATCCTGAGTTACATCCTATATTATACTCCAGAGCTGCACTCACTATTCTGCTGGTGGAGTCACTGTATTCATACATTACTTTTCCTGTACTGATCCTGAGTTATACCCGGAATTTTACTCCAGAGCTGCACTCACTATTCTGCTGGTGGAGTCACTGTGTACATACATCACTTATCTTGCATTGCTCCTGACTTACATCCTGTATTATACTCCAGAGTTGAACTCACTATTCTGCTGGTGAAGTCATTATGTCATGGCCCACACATGGGGGGAACCTGGCCAACCAGGAGAAGAAAAAAAAATTCTGATATCAATGGCAAAACACAAAGTATGTTACCCTGTCATGTCCCAGGGACCCGACGATGTGATTTCACTCACCAGATCCATACTAGATGACTGTCCGCCTTCTTCCCTGGAGCTGCGGCTTCTCACCTTACTGTACTAAAGTGAGATGCCACTGGTTCTGAGAAGAACCAACTATCACTGGGGACCCCACATGCTGCGGTCCCTGATATGACAGGCCGTTTTTATGTTGGCAAACATGGGCAATTTACGTGTGAATAGCCGAGTGTGCCAGTGTAATACGCCCAAAGATAGTTCAGTGCCTATCTTTACATGCTGAAACGTCTGCCAACAAATACGCTATACTACTGAGAATGAACCCGTTGTTAACAATGCGCACTATTTTCTGTGTATTTGGTGACATAGAAACAATATTTTCCGCAGTTGATAAAATCTGTGACTTGTTTTGTCCGGTCTTAAACTTTATGGATATTGAAAACGAAGAAACGAAAAGTAGAGTAAAAAGTCTAGTAGAGAGGATCGAGAAAGATGTGACTGAGGAGGTTATACATATAAAGACTATTCATAAAACTGTGTCTAATGAAGAAAAAGACCCATTGGGTTTATCTCAAACTCTTTACAATTTTAACCTTCAAGGGATATTTGTAAACTTCTGCCTGGCTCGTCGGCTCTTCTGCACTGACCGGTCACAGGGGCATCTGCAGTAGACTTGCGAATACATTAAAAACATGGCAGAGGAGCTCCACAGCGCAAGAAAGGCTCAACAAGTTAGCATTACCGGCAACAGAAAAGGAATTGGCAAAGACTGCTGATTTTGCATATATCATAAATCAATTTGCTGAAATGAAAGTTCACAAAAAGCTTTGTGAATGATTGGACTGATTGGAGCACTCACTTTGTACTTTGTACTTCTATGAACACTAATCTAATAAAATAACTTTGCTATCTATTGTTTGATTTTTTTTCCGCTTTGACTAAAACACGCAGAGTACCGTAATAACATTTTTAGGGTGGATGGGTGGGTGTGGGCTAGGGGGCAGAGTGTAACGGGGGGGGGGGGGGCTGGTTATTATTCTGGTTAGGGGATCCTGAAAAAATGGGGGGGGGCCATGCCCTGTGTGCATAAGTTACATTACTTATCCTGATACTGATTCTGAGATGCATCAGATCTGTAGTCGTAATTGTGCAAGCTTCAGAGCTGGAATCGCCCAGCATTCCCTACTTGTGTGAACAGAGTTTGCTGTGGTTATTTGCATGCTGTGAAGAGTCAGTACAATCACCTGATATAATAACTACCAGCAGGCTGCATTATAGGAGCTGATGGCTGTGTCTGACAACACGTGTATTACGCGTGGATCGTATGGTCATGTGATATGTGGTGAATGGAGTCAATGAAAATCAATGGACTTTCATTGATACATGTGCGTGTAGACACTACATGTAGAAGTGCATGAAAATTAGATCGCAGCATGCTCTACTTCTCTGCATACCATGCAGCGTGAGCCCTACACATCTGTATGAGCAGCATATGCAAAGCTGTCCATACACAATAGTTTGCGTATGAGTGGAGTTTTCATATGTAACCCCGCTATGAAACAGAGCAGGGAATTAAAAAACAAAGTCACACTGAGGATAACCACGTGTGTGTAATATGCGGGCATGTGCAGCCATACATGGACTCTGCCAGCTCTCTGCCTTTAGACCTAGTATTTACAATACCACCCCGTTTTACCAATATGGCTGTGGACATGACACCTATAGCTGTTCTGGGTGGCAGATAACAGAGAGAGAATAGCTTTTGTAGCAGAAGGAGGCCACTTCGGGTACACTTTCCTTATTCAGTCATAGCGGCTGTCCCACCAGACTTAACCCTTTCCAATCCACTGTCTGACCTGTGAAGACATTATGATTTAAGGTTGTACAGATCCGACGTTGGAAGACGTCCGTCGAGGTTCTCTTACTGTATATTGCCAGCCTCTCTGCTGTCGGAGCCTATCCAACGTGTCACCTCATGCAGTACTGGCTTTAGCCAGCAGATAGCGCCATTGTATAACAGCAGAAAAAGAGTAAGCCCCCTAGGAAAACTAGGATACAAATTGGATTGGAAAGGGTTAAAGAGACGTGGAAAGCAGATTTCTGCTTCTCACGTGCTACTCTTCAATGTTGCTATTGGATTTTACTCTACCTCTCTAACAGGGGCCAAAATAAAAAATTGAAATCCATGATCCGGGGTCCCTAGGGACCCAGGTCCATGCCATCAAGTAGTGCATTGATATATTCCTATTCAAGTATGCCATTGTTATATGAATATGGGGCACTAGTACTGACGTATAGCGCTGGATTAGACTTTTGGACTACACTCTGTATACAGTGACTACATCTATCCAACAAAACATGTTCTGTATGGAATTAATTTCTGCATGTTGAGATTTCCTAAGATTCCCAGTGAGTTCAGTCTGCGCCTCTAACATTATGTAGAACAGGAGGAGAAACGCTCCAAAGGTACAGAAACAACAGAAGAAGAACAGCAAATAAAGTCCCTGGAAGAGATGAAGACTTCTTATTATTTCCGACAACTAATCGTCCCCCCCACCGCTCAGATGGAACGGGATTTACATGATCTTTTTAGATGTAATCCTCTTACAGTTACACACACTTGTCATTTTCCAAACTATTAATCATTCTGTAGCATCACAAGTGGAAACATTGTATCTCTGCCTGTAGTGCTGCGTTTAAGATTAACCTCCATAACAGAGATTCTGAGACAAAAACAAAGTCATTCTTGTAAAGAGCGATAAATGCAACTCTGTTTACTTAGTTTTAGGTGCTACATGTGGGGTCTGTCTGTTCCTGGGCTCAGCGGCAATCATGACTAAGGCCTCATGTCCACGATGCGGGGGAAAAAATTGCTCATGCCTATGACCTGTTCAAAAGAATGGGGTTGAAATTCGTGCAAGATTTGTGCTTTATGATTTCAATGGGCTGGTTCAGATTTCCGTATTTTGAGAGCGTACTGCAGTCATGAAAATGAAAATAAAATGCAGCATGCTCTATTTTTCCATATATTTGCGCACCAAAGGTCCCCATTGACGTCAATGAGGGTGCGCAAATGTGCATGCAATATGCGAGGTGATGCGTGAAACACTGTGTAATGCACAGGAAAAAGAACACATCTGGAATTCATTAGGATTAATTAGCCATTTCAGGCCTCCTCCCCACTATTGTACTATTGCGCTATTGTACACGTTTTTGCACATAGACAATCGGGCGTGGGAAACGCAACCATTAAAATGGTTAACATTTTGCCAGAAGGCAGGAAGCTGAGCTTACCGAATGCAGGAGAGAAAGCAGAGACACAGCTGACTCTACACATGCTCCCCCTGTGTGCTATATATGTGAAGGCGGGATGAACTCAGCATGCTCGATCAGAGGAGTGACTAGAGGTAAACAGAGAGTGGGGGTGAGAAGTCGGGGATGGTGCATTTTCAAAAAATTGGTGTATTTGCAAAGATTAATAATTTTAGAACATATTGAAAAACCAATATTATGTTGTGCATACCTCTTTAAATATTTGCCCTTGAGGTTGATTCCAGAGAGACAAGGGCATAGTTAATATAGTTCATGTCTTCATACCTTGATTATAGGGTTCTAAAGGTAGAAACTATGAATATTTCCCTCAGGCTATTTAAACAACACAACGGCGCAGTTTCTGGTATAAAAAAGTGGGTATTTGTGCAAGAAATTGCTACTTTTCTTCTGTCTGCGCCAGAGTTCAATGAATGGCTTAGCTCTGTGACCAATCACAGGCAACGCTCAGCTGTCACTCAACGAATGGCTGTGCGCTGCCTGTGATTGGCTGAGCGCTCAGCCAATTAAGCCAGCACTTTCTAGAGGCGGGGATTTTAAAATCCCCGGCCAGCAGAAAGTGCTTTAGAACAGTGCCGGGGACCAAGCGACAAGATGCGCTGGAGCCCTGACATTGGCGAAAGGTGATGTATATATATTTTTTTATTTTTTACACCAGCTAGGATGATTTTCAAGGAAGGACTTATACTTCAAGCCCTTCCCTGAAAATCACTGCGGGGGGCGCCTGCATCCCATTGCTTTCAATGGTTCTAGCTGTAGTAGCACTGGCCCCATTGAAAGCAATGTGCATGGAGTTTTGGTCACGCGCATCTTTACGCACATGGAGTGTTTTTTTTTTCTTAGCGCACATAGGTGCGCAAAAACAATGCTCGTCTGACTGAGCCCTGAGGGTGATTTCACACAGATGACAAAATTGCACGATTTTCACCTGATTCGATATTCAGTAAAAAAACGGATTAGGAAATGAATGATTTAAAATGACTTCCTTCCCATCTGCGATGTTTTCACTGATGCGATGCAATGCTGAGAGAACAAAAAAAATTGCGGCATGCTCTATCTTTCTGCCATGTGCAATGTTTTGTCTCCCATGTTTCTCTATGAAGGCTTCTTTTATTGCATTGCAACTCAATAAACATTAGAAAGTCCCATGATTCCCACGATTTGAGGCCCCCTGTCCACGGCCATCGTGAAATATCGCCAGCGATATTCCGCCACGTGGGAGGAGGGGGGGTGCTGTCAGTTCTCTGCATTGAGCCTATCTGACAGAGCCTATCGCATGCCGTGATTTGAATCCCGTGAGCAGAGAATCGATGTGATTCTCCGCTTGTGGACACCGGGGCTGCACTCTCCATGGCAAAGCTATGGAAAGCATTCACTGCATTACCTGTGGCCGGATTATTGTCATGGGTAACGCAATGAACATTCACCTGTGGACAGGCAGCCCTAATGTGGGCTGCAGCGATGTCAAAGCAAGATTATTCTCCAATAAAAGCAGCGCTGACGCTCAAAAATCGCAGGAGCAAAGATGCGATTTTGCAGCGATTTTCTTGCGGCAAAATCACGATCACCGCGCAAAACTAGCCTAAGAGCGCCGGAGCAAATTGTACTAAGCCTGGTGTTGGTAACGACAGGCTTAGTCAAATTCTCCCACAATTCCAACTTTGTTATTTAACCCTTCCTGCCCCATTATGTACATGTATATCCTTGGTAGGGAAGGAGTTTCTACAAATTGCAGTACATGTATCGCATATGGATGGTGCAGGCTTGGGAGCTGAGCCCGCATCATCCACAGCAGGAGCCTGCTGGGACTTTAATAACAGGGATCACAGAGAACACTGATCCCTGATGTTAACCCCCTACATGCCAGGATCAATGTTGTCTCACCGAGCCCTTATTGTAAAACAGTGGAAAAACCTTAAAATAAAAAATTGGTCTTGTCATAATCATACCAACTTGCAGAAAATAATTGATCCCTGCCCTCCAACAAAATGTATAAACGATTTAAAATATATTATATATGTACCCAAACAAATGGTACCAATTAAAACTACGGCTCGGCACACAAATAAACAGGTCCTCATACTGCCGTGTTGACGGAAAAATTAAAAAGTGATGGCTTTAAAGCCAAAATCGTTACATCCTTCCTTACGGCAAAATTAGTCCGTGTCATTAAGGGGTTAAAACGTATCATGTTGCTAGAAATAGCCAGCTGCCAGATCCTGCCCACCAGGACCAAAAGGGCAGGAAAAAAATACATTAATTACACAGGTTTTTTTTTGTTTTTAATGGTTTATTCCGCGAACAGAGCTTTCCTGACAGTGGAGATTACGGTAGATGTTATGCAGATCGTCCCCCTAGAAAGTGGCTGCTCCCTCTATGTGACAATGGCAGGACGAGCCTTTAATAATGTATGGATCGTACATTGCACTGACTAATTACACCCATTTCTGACAAGCAAAGTACAGCTGCTCCACTTCATGTTTACATCTGTAGGATCAAGGAGCCCGAGATGAGAGGGAGACACAATTATTTTTATATATAATATTTTGCCTTTCATGTTTCAAAATATCCTATAATGATAAGCTGCTGTAATTAGGGGCCGTCGTGAATATTTAAAGATGTGAGCTACCGAATGCAACGATACAGAAGAAGGGAGAATTAGAGAGAATACAGCTTGGAAATTCGGACCCTCATTCTCTCCAAGAGGTCACATGTGGGGCCAAATAGAAAAATCTCACGTAGAACTCTGATCCTCGGGTATAAGAGATTAGTAGCACCAAGAAGGCACAAATGACAGAAACGTCTCGACCTTAAAGGAGTCGTTCCAAGTTATAAAGTTAGATTATTCACAGGATAACTTTATGATCGATCCCAAGAACAGGGGTCGTTCAGTCCCCAAGTGAATGGAGTGGAGGTCGCATAGTAGAGCTTCATTCACTTCATGACAGGACCGGAGATTACAGAAGTGCTTGAACTCGGCCTCTGCGACCTCCACTTCATTTATTAGGGGACTGACCCGACCTGACAGTCGTACCACCATCTATCATAAAGTTATGCCCTATCTTATGTTAAGTGGAAAACGTTAGATCTTGTCACAAAGCCTTTAACCCTTTCCAATCCAATTTGTATCCTGGTTTTCCTAGAGGGCTTACTCTTTTCCTGCCATTATACAACGGTGCTATATGCTGGCTAAAGCCAGTACTGCATGAGGTCAAACGTTGGATAGGCTCCGACAGCAGAGAGGCTGGCAATATGCTGTAAGAGAACCCCGACGGACGTCTTCCAACATCGGAGCTATACAGCCCTAAATAATAATGTCTTCACAGGTCAGACAGTGGATTGGAAAGGGTTAAGGCTCATAACAATAGTAACATAGTATGTAAGGTTGAATGAAGACAATGTCCATCTAGTCCAGCCTGTTTATCCTCCTGTGTTGTTGATCCAGAGGAAGGCAAAAAAAAAAAAAAAACAAGAGCAGGAGCCAATTAGCCCTTTTGGGGGAAAATTCCTTCCCGACTCCCTAATGGCAATCAGACTGTTCCCTGGATCAACCCCTAATAGTTCCTACCTGCCTGTATACCCGGATTAACAATTAACCTAAGATTTATATCCTGTAATATCCTTCCCCTCCATAAGGAGGCAACACGTCTAACATCTAAGGATGTCACTTCTGACTGGCCATAAGAGATGTGTAGTTGCGTTGACCACTTGGGGAGTATTCAATTTTCTCCTCTTGATCAGTTCTTAAAGGGGTTGTCCAAGATATAGTTTATCTGTAAAGCTCCGTCTACATGCACTAATATAACATGCTCCCCTCTGACGCCCCAGCCTGCTTATTGGACATCACAGGAACTGCAGCGAATAACACAGCTCAGTGCTTGATCGCTGAGTTCTGTTATAGGCTACAATACCTGTGACATCCCTAAAACTGGGTGGGACTGCAGCCTATAGAGAGAGACAAGCAGAGAGGGCCGAGCACCGACACAGGGCACAACAGGAAGTGGGCTTTACACATAAACTATAAATTGGACAACCTTTTTAGAGGGAATGTGTTATGATATAATGATGTCTTGTATAAATAACGTTTTTATATTTTTTAAGAATTTTTGGTGATTTTTTTTGAATTATCAATGCCATGATCTGTATTTTTTTTTTTAAGTCTAAAGTCCTGCGGCTTTTTAAGGCTGGTAAAAGCACATTTTTCCATCCTTCCCCACCACCCAAATGCTTGTCACACTTCAGAGGCCTCCTCTATATATTGCAGTCACCTTCATGTAGTGCAGCCACCTGTCTGATGCTTACCATGCACCATCAGTAGCAGTAACTGTGATAGCCTCTCTCTTCCTGAAGAGCTTGCTGGGTAGGCTTCAAGTAACATCATTACACAGGAGCTTTGCTGACTGAAAAACTGACTCTTCGAAAGAACATGAAGCCAAGTAATTCCCAAAAGGTCAGAATTATATCACATGACCCACCTGAGGAGAAGGATTCCAGGAAGTTTCAGATAATACTAGCCGATTTATATATATATACTAGGGAGCTAGTTACATAATGAATGAAAAAAACAACTCACCGAAGTGGCCCTTTAAAACCGACCACTGGCCTAATAATAGTCTGACACTTCCTGTTCTGTAGAGAAAACTTCTCAACTCTCATCTCAATATCATCACAGGCAGGATTACGATGATGCCAACATATAGATAACACAGGGATCCACCATTCACAATAAGTGATACTGTATCTGTAAATGTTGTTAGTTGCAGCTCTGGCAAGATTGATGTGGCTCCATATTAGATGTCAAGTAGACTTTGGCTACATCTATACATCTTACAGGTTAGCTTTTACGGTGGAGATTTCCTTCTACTCCAAGCCCTCTCTTTAAGGGTGGTTTTAAACCTGCATTGGAAATTCTGCTTTTCTGCTCTGTTTGTGGAGCAGGAAGGGGAATCCCTGCAGCAAATGGTTCTGTCACTGGACGGAACACAACAGTACTGGACAGACTCCATTGACTATAACGGGGTGCATCTGCTTTCTGCCCGGCTGCCCAGCTTTTGTACAGAAAAAAAGCTGAATCTGTGACAAAACCTCTGGCCAAAGGTTCCTATGAAACGTGAGACCGGCCTAATCTGTAAATGTGAACAGTCCAAACAGACAAGATATAGAATTGCTGCTCTGGTAACATAACGGGGCACGTGGCTGCAGTGACGTTTCATCAGTATAATCAGTTTTGGTCAATAATAACAGTTTTTTTATCCCAGAATTTAAAATTAGGGTTTAATCTGCGGAGAGGATTGAGGTCTCAGCACTGATACTCAATGACCTGGTTAACAAGTACAACATTACAGGCAACAATAGTCATAGACAGAACTCTTATTCTGGCAATAGATTAATCCGGATTAAAACGTATGCAAGAAGAGATTTATTGTAGGCGAAAGACAATCTCCAATTTCCATTAAATTTAATCTTTCATTCCCTTGTATTTTAGATAGATATTGAATATAGAAATGCAGAGGATAGATAGATACATAGACAGACAGATAGATAGATATGGGATAGATAGATATGGGATAGATAGATATGGGATAGATAGATAGATAGATAGATAGATAGATAGATAGATAAATAGATAGATAGATCCCATATCTATCTATCCCATATCTATCTATCTATCCATCTATCTATTTATCTAATATCTATCTATCTCATACCTGTCTATCCCATATCTATAGATATGAGATAGATAGATAAATAGATACTAGATAAATAGATAGATAGAGAGATAGATGGATAGATAGATATGGGCTAGATAGATATGGGATAGATAGATAGATATTAGATAAATAGATAGATATTAGAAAAATAGCTAGATATTAGATAAATAGATAGCTAGATATTAGATAGATAGAGAGATAGATGAATAGATAGATAGATAGATAGATAGATAGATAGATAGATAGATAGATAGATAGGAGACAGATATATAGACATATATCAGATAGATAGATAGATAGATAGATAGATAGATAGATAGATAGATAGATAGATAGATAGATAGATAGATAGATAGATAGGATATAGATAGATAGATATTAGATAAATAGATAGATATTAGATAAATAGATAGCTAGATATTGGATAGAGAGATAGATGAATACATAGATATGAGATGGGATAGATAGATAGATAGATAGATAGATAGATAGATAGATAGATAGATAGATAGATAGATAGATAGATAGATAGATAGGAGACAGATATATAGACAGATATCAGATAGATAGATAGATAGATAGGAGATAGATAGATAGATAGATAGATAGATAGATAGATAGATAGATAGATAGATAGATAGATAGATAGATAGATAGATAGGAGGGAGATAGATAGATAAGACACACAACTAGAATTTTCAAAGTTTACTTATGATTCCGCACGGCTCTCGACTCTGTACGTGCGCTGGATGTATTAATAGCTAATAATCAAATATATAAAGGAGTCACACAGACAGCAGACAAAAAAAAGGGAAACCGTGAAGATAAAAGTCATTTCAAATTTGAAAATAGGTTATGAATATTTCATTATTTAGGAATATTTATAATGACATATCAGACCGAGAGCAGCAGCAAACCTGAGAGGAATATCGCTGGCGTAATTTCCTGGATGAGCGCAATCTTTTATATGTTATTATAATACAAATTTACTTGCAATATTTTATTGCTGCAGAAATGGGGGTCATCTACCAGATACCAATGTGGTTACATGACCCAACCATGTTATTCCATAGGAACCGAGCTTTATTATTATTGGGTCAAATTATTAGCCTCTATCCCCATGACAATACTCCCTGGCCCCGACCTAGGAGAACTCACAGGAACACTTGCCATCAAAACTTTTATCTTCTTATCTGTGCTTAAAAAATAAGTTTTGATGCCATAATCAGTAGTGACCCCTTGAAAATACAAATTTTCCAGTGAGAAAATAAGATTTTGTCAAGAATAAGATATTAACACATAAAGGGGCTTTACTATAAAAGTTTTGGTTATTCTCCTTTAAACTTGCAAGCCTCATGTTTAATACACGGCACTGCAGGTCACTGTGCTGGTGAGGAGCAGGTCAAGATGATGCTTGCTGAGGGCAAAGCTCGGAGCGCAAATTTATTTCTGTACCTGCAACATAGCAAATAGTGAAGAAGCAAAATAGAAATGTGTGAGTGCCGGGGTGGGAGCTCCGGTGTGTACACACTTAATATCAGGTGATAGCTCCTTCTAATGGTATTTCATTTTCACACATCCTGTTATGTCACTTTGCAAATACTTTGTTGTCCTTATATTGCCTTGATCTTAAGTTCTATAATGGCTGTATGCCAGTCACAGGGAGAGCTGTAATCACAATTCTGCTGTTTTTATTATTACCAGAATGTAGAATAAGGTTATAGAAAGGCTGGGAAGATACAAATCCAACTTTCAAAGCTCAAATTAGCTGGTTCTCACTGATCTGTAAATCACTTCTGCTCTTCCTCCAAATCGCCATAATATATGTAATATGAAAAAGCCCTTAATAAGCGCCTGTTATCAAGCCCTGGCCACTTTGTATACACATGGCATTACATATCCTGTACAGATCCAGAGTTACATCCTGTAGATCTTTTATTATAAAAGTAAAAAACACAACAAAGACAAACTGTAACAATAAGAATAACCATATAAAGCAATATAAGGCCCTTCCCCCACAGTCCACGATCCATAGACAAAGTAAATGTCCATATCCGGGCTTCCTCCCCGCCGTACACACCCACACACATACACACTCAGCATATAACACAATATACAACTATAACACAATATACAAGTATATACCTAAAATATAAAACTATGGAAACTATAACTACATAACACCTTGTAAACTATAACTCCAGGTCCAGCCGTACCGCACAAAACAAATTTAAGCAATAAGAAACACAACATAAATAACCAAATTCAAACAGAAAGACCGAGCCAAACTGGCATAAAAGAACTAACTAAAATATATGTTTTTTTGTTTTGTTTTTTATTAATAAATACAACACTGCCCGCCACAGCCTGGGGGCCATGCCCGCTCCACCTGTCCATGCCCAGAGTTCAATGTTCGGGACGTACCAGGCTACGGCTGAAGGCGTGAATCCACTCCCCCGAACTCCCCACCCAACCTACCTACCACCCAAAACGTGAATATATACAATATACAATATATACAAAACCATAATAAACACCAATAACCAACATACATAATATATACTATACACATAACCCGAAAGCCTAAGGTCAGCTCACCTGCAGCCCTACTTTATTCCATTATGCCCAAATCAAAACAAAAGGCTTCATGGTGCACTCACCCCTCCCCCCCCCCTCGATTGGAGGTGATAAGCCGGGCACAGACAACACAATGTACTATCCCTTAAATTTAAAAAAAAAGGTCTCCATAATCTTTCCCTAATTTGCCCTGGACTGTCCTTAGTCTGACCCTCAGTCTCACCCTTCATAGAAAACTGTCCCTGCCCTATCCCTCCTCTCTCCCTATCCTGTCCCTCCTCTCTCCTTACTCTGCCCCTAGAAGATTAAGAGAAGACTATCCCTAACGAAATACAAGCCCTCTCCATGGGAGAGAAGCTTTAGATGTGCCCAGCCTCTCATACTCCACAGAACGCACCTTCACCAGGTCACCCAGAATGTTCCTACATACCGTATCCACGGGGAGGACTTTCAGCTCCGTCGGGATTAAACACCATGCACTCCAGATGTGGAACCTGACCCCTAGGCTAACTAGAAATAAAATGCAGCGGTCCCTGCCACCAAGACCTCTGAAGGCTCCATATGCCCACTCCGCATAGGAGAGGTGTGCCAGCTGAAGCCAGCCTATGGAGACCCCTACCCGTTGGTATACCTCTGTATTAAAGGGGCACTGAAGCAGGAAATGCTCCATGCTTTCCAGCACGTCGCTGCATTCCTGATGGGGGCAACCCCTGTCAATCAGAGGCCTGCTCTTCAAGTTACCCCTTACATACAGTCTCCCATAAAAAAAGCAACACCAAGCCAAGTCCCAAAACTTCAAGGGGACCCGGGTTGAATTCAGTAAACGTAACTCTCCCTCCAGGTCCCTAATTGGGCAGTCCTTGAGCGCCAGGGGCTTCAGGAAATGGGTCAACAGGACTCTTTCGTCGAGGAACCTCCTCGTCAGAGTCCTGATCTCCCACATCCCCAGACCCCACCGGCGTATCACCTTCAGAACCAAGGTAGCGTAAGCCGGGAGATATCCGTGCTGTGTGCAAAGGTCCTTCACTCGCCCTCCAGTCTCCCATTCCTGGAAGAAGGGTCGAAACCATCCCCGGCAGGAGTAGACCCACGGAGGAGCCCTCTCTTGCAAGAGGTTGCCTATGTTGTTCTTAAAAAAGATGTTTACCAGAAACACCACGGGGTTGACCATAGATAACCCCCCTAGTCTCCTCATGCGGTATGTAACATCTCTCCTGATCAGGTTCAACCTTTTCCCCCACAACATTAGGAAGAACAGGTTGTAGACCCGGGTCCAGAGAGGCTCTGGCAAAATGCATACACTGCCCAGGTAGATGAATAAAGGGAGCAGGTATGATTTGATCAGGCTAACTCTTTCCCGAAGGGTTAAAGACCAACCCTTCCACTGATTAACCTTGTCAGTGGCACCATCCAGCCTGTCTACCCAATTTTGCATGAGGTAATCCCCCTGGCCAAATTTGATGCCAAGAACTTTTGCTGAAGTTTGGGGCACCGGAAGAGTGTCCGGGAGATCAAACACAGGACCCCCCCTTCCTAACCAGAGACTCTCGCACTTATTCCAGTTGACCCTAGACCCGGATGCCTCGGAGTAGCCATCCACCTCCGACACCACAAACTCTGCCTCCTCCCTTGAGGATACGAAGAGCGTGACATTATCAGCGTATGCCACTGCCCTCAGGATAGCCTCCGGCACCGCCCTATTCATCCCGACCCCTGCTATAGGTCCACGGTCAACCCTCCTAAGGAAGGGATCTATCGCAAACAAATACAACAGGGGACTTAGAGGACAGCCCTGATGGACGCCAGACCCCACCCCAAAAGGGTGGCCAAGCAAACCGTTCACAAGCGTGAAAGTCTCAGCCTCTGCATGCATTGTTCGCAACCAATCAATAAACCCCACTGGCAGGCCATATCTCAGAAGGACCGACCAGAGGTACTCATGATTAACCCGATCAAATGCTTTGGCCTGATCCAAGGACAGCAAGTACCCCTCCCAGTGACCAGCCCTACCCTGCTCCACTGCCTCTTAGACACCGAGAACAGCACTGAAGGTGCTACAGCCTGGAACAGAGCAATGCTGTGCCCCCAAGAGGAGCTGGGGTGCAAACTTGACCAGCCGATTAAACAGCACTTTTGCCAGAACCTTCCTGTCCATGTTGAGAAGTGCTATGGGATGCCAGTTCTCAATATGGCTCGAGTCTTTACCCTTTGACAGAAGGATCAGAGCTGACCTCCTCATTGACCTAGGCAGAGTGCCTGAGGAAAGACACTCATTGAATACCGCAGTCGAGAGGGGACTCAAGAGGTCCTTGAAGGTCTTATAATACTCAGATGTTAGGCCTGGCGACTTTTTGAGCAGGAGCCCATCAATCGCCAGTCTAAATTCCTCTTCTCGGATCTCTGCTGTCAAAACACCAAGAGAGGTGTCCACTCCCAGCTCAGGGACAGTTTCAGCCAGGAAAGCTGACATCACTTCCGAATCCAGATCCCTCTTTCCCAAGAGTTGCGAGTAGTAGGATCTGACGACCTCCAGAATCCCTCATCTGGATCGATTCAGGGACCCCGTACTGTCGATCAGTCCAGTGACCATTTTACTATTCACTGACATCCTATAGTTTCTGTAAGGGTCGGGCGAGCGGTACTTCCCGAAATCCCTCTCAAAAACCAAGGATGCATGTCTGTCATACTGGCATTTCTTGAGCAAATATTTCACTCTGGAGATTTCCTCGCGGCTACCTCCAGTCGAAACGAGATGTTTGAGTTTCCTCCTCAGGCCATTGTACAGGCGGTACCTGTCCAGGCATCTGAGGTTGGAGAGCTCACGGAAGAACCTTGATGCCCTCCTCTTCAACATCTCCCACCACTCTGACTTACTGCTACGGTACCTGGCTCTGTAGAAAATCCTCAAAGGACTGTCTTATCTCTGCTTCCTCCAGGAGTGATGAATTCAGTCTCCACAAAACTCTGCCCATCCGGGGGGTCTCTGTAACATTCAGAGAAAACAATATTAGACAGGGGTCGGAGAATTCCACCTCAACAACGGACACTGGTGAGGAGATGGCTTCCTCCTTCAAATAAAACCTGTCTATTCTAGACCTGCTGCTGCCTCTATAAGAAGGTGAACCCCTCGTGGCATGGGGTGTGCCGCATGTGGACATCCACCAGGCAAGCTTCGCTAGCTAGGCTATTAAGTGTGACGCTATCAAAAGCCAACCGTCTGTCTCCAGAGCCTCCCCTATCACGGGCTCTCGTGACTGTATTACAGTCACCTCCAAAGACAACTTGTCGGCTAGTAAAAAGGTAGGGCTTGATCCTCATAAAGAGACTCTTTCTGTCCTTTTTTGACTGGGGACCATAGATGTTGACAAGTCTTAATTCTTGTCCCTTCATGAGGACATCCAAGATCAGGCACCTTCCGATTTCTAATTCAATTACTCGTCGGCATTCAACCGCTGCGGTAAAAGGTACCACCACTCCGCTATACGGCTCGGCCGCAAGAGACCAGTAGGAAGGGCCTGACCTCCACTCCCTTTTTGCTTTATGTAAGGCTGGCAAATCAGACAGCCTGGTCTCGTGCAAAAATAAAATGTCGGCTTCAAAGCAGCCGAGAAAATCAAAGGCCGCAAATCTAGCCGTATCTGACTTAATGCTGGCAACGTTAATTGATGCCAGTGTCAGCGGAGTGGGTGCCGCCATCATGAGTGGTTAAATTAGACGGCTTTCTTCTTTACACCCGTTTCCTCGGGGTCAGAGGAAAGCCCCTTGCTTCTTTTCTAGGACACAGATGTGTCCATAGCAAGGGATCCCCCGACCCCATCGTCCTTGTCTCCAGGTTCTAGAGTAGCCGCCTCCCCAGAAGGAACTATGCCTCCACGAGGAGGAGACCCAGCGCCACCTGTTGACCCTTTCTGTGCCCTTGGAACCTTGCCCTTCACTTCAACCTGAGAAGAGGAGTAAGAGATATCTCGAAGAGCTCAAAATCTATTGGAGAGTCCAACTGGAAGTGAGCAGGCTTTTCCTTCCAGTACTTGGCCCGTGGCGGGAGAAGATCTTGAATCCCCCCTTTGTTTCCTCCTCGTGGCCCCCAGCTTATGCCTTTTCTCTAACCACCTCTTGCCTTCCTCATCCACACTTTCATAGTGGGAGGAATCTGCAAAGTTGGTCTCCTCCCTCTGGATCCTCCTGTCCTCCTCATCTAACTCGCTGTCCCTCAAACCCTCAGCCGCAAGATTTGCTTCTGGAATAGGGGCCACCATCCACCCACCTGCTGTGGGGGCTCCTGTCAGCTCCCTGCTCCGTCTACGTTTCTCCTGATGCCTCTGCTCAGCAGGCATCTTTTGCCGGTTCTTCCCTGGCTCCTGAGCTCCCCCACCTCTGCTGGTCCCCTCACCCCCAGAGGCCACATCATGACCCCCATCCGTAGGGGCTGAGACTGCATTGGCAAAGGAGCGCGGATAGCGTCTAAATGGGTGACCGAGGTCACCACACAGGTTACATCTAATCTCTGCACAGGAGGCGGCTAAATGACCAAAACCCCCACACAGAGCGCACTTCAAGGTCTTACAAGCGGCGCTCAAGTGCGAGGGGTCACCGCACCTATGGCAGAACTTCGGCTGCCCCTGGTGAAAGGCCAGGATACGATCCCTGCCGAGGAAGGCTGCAGATGGTATGCGAGCCACTGAGTTTCCTGAACGCTTCAGCTTGAACATAAACGTCCAGGCCCCAGACCATATGCTGTGCTCATCCCTGTTCTTTGTGGGCATCTCCGTCACCTCTCCGTACCGACTGAGCCACGTCATAATGTCAAAGAAAGAAAGTGACTCGTTACAGGTCAAAACAGTTACCTTCTTGATTTCATTCTGGCAAGACACCACCTGGATGGCAAAGTCTCGCCAGCCGGACTCGTTTTTCACCAGCTCATAATTTCCCCAGAAGATTTCTAGACCCTCTGGGCGAACGAAGCTGATGTCAAACTCAGACGTGCCGTAAGGATGGATCAGGGCAAAAATGTCAACTGCCCTGAAGCCCATCTTCAGCAGAAGCTCCACTACTCTCGCCCTCGGGGGGCATACATCATTGTCTCTCCAACAAAGACGGACCACATTCCTACGAGGTCGATACCGGGTGTCGATAGGGACCATGCAGTCTCCCCCCTTTGCTCTCGAAAGGCACCCAAGCCATGTCTCTCTTCCCAGAGAGATAGGTTCACCTCTCTTCCTCCAACTGTGATTGTACTCTCCCCCTTCCGTAAAGCCTCCAGAAGACTCTGTTGCAAAACACCCTCCCTAGAGCCTAGAGACAAGGAGGACCCCCCCCCCCTCCAGTGGCGACACTGGCATAACTCCTACCCGGTGTTGTCACCGCCAGAGGGGCGACTGGAACCTGAAACCCCTATTGCCTTACTACATTACCATCCCTGGAACCTCCACCAAAACCAGCATCCGCTTGTGTGGCATCACTGTTGTCAGATATACCCGAAGTGCCCGAAGACACAACAACAGCAGAGGCACAACCAGCACCCCCAGCATCCTCTCCCCCATCACCAGTATTCTTTCTCACATTCACTCCTTTAGCTGGATCTCGACTTTGGGTCTTGGCCTTTCCAGAGGTAGAGGGTAGAACCGCATCAGTTTTGTTTTTATTCTTATTCTTGTTTTTCCCCTTTTTCTTTTTGGCCTCCACATCGCTGGAAGCCCAGGATACTACTTGGCCAGGAGCCCCCTCTGCATCACAGGCCCCGCTTGCAATGTTGCTTGTGGCACCGCTGCCACTCTCCTTGCCAGTGGCACCGCTGACACTCTCCTTGCCATCACCTCGGTCACCTCCAGCTGTACTGGCCTTTCCTGCGCCATTCTTTCTGACCTCTCTGTCTCCATTACCAACTAACACAGGGACAGGGTGTCTGACCAGCTTGGCCCTTTTCTTCCCAACGCCCTGCTCCCGGCCCACCTTAGAGCCTGAGTTAGGGGGGTTCTTAGGGTCAGAGCCCTGATCCAACTTTTCAGCTGGACCAGCGCTCTCAGGGACCGACACAAACACCAGCTTTTCCTGCTCCTTCTCTGGTTTCTTTTTCTGCTTTTTACGGACCACTGAGTCATTCTCTGGCAAATCATTGCCAAATAGAAAGCCCCCCATATCTGGAGAGGCTTCCAGCTATGCTGTCTACTGTCCCTGTAGAACTCCTGTTTTCCTTCCACCCTCCACCTCAGACTCCTCTGATGTCAGTGGCAGTTCTACCTCCTCAGGCCGGAGACTTCTGGCACTTTTGGTGCTGCTCTGGGTTAGTGACTGCTCACCAGAGCACACAGGCTGCTCCCCCATACTCTCCTGCACATCCTCATACTCTTCTTGATCCGAGCTCTCACCATCACTTGATGTATTGGTTTGCACGTGGTCACTGCTCCGTGCCGCCATTTTTGCAAACCGATCATCATTAATCAGTTTCTCCTTAAAGGAGCCGCTCTCCTCCAAGATCTTCTCTCTGACTTCCTGCCACATATTAATGCAGTCTCTGCAGTCTTTTATTGCCCTCTTGGCCACTGCTTGTCCTCCTTGGAAGACTTCTGCTCTTTCATCATCCTAGCAGATCTGAGTTTCCTCTTCTGCAGGACGATCATCTTTCCTGCAGTCTGGTAATCCTGCATATATTTTGCCAAACGGGAGGCCAGGTCTATCACAGATTCCTCCTCCCGTCTATCACTCCATTTTGACAGATTTGTCGCTGTCTGTGGCTCACTCTTAATCTTGCGTGCCTGACTGTGGGTCACAACCTCACCTCCTGTGACGTTCATGGTGGCCGCGCTGCCAAAGCGGGCCGCGTCACTGCAGCCACGACCAGAACCCACTCTCCTCTCCATGTTGCTTGTAGCTCCAAGCCTCCTCTTCGCTGCTGAGATTGCTGGTTTCTCTGGCACCTGTAGTGAAGATGTTGTTGCTGTCGCTGATGCCGCCGCCATCACTGCCCTCCCTCCCTCCGACCGAGATCGGAGGGAGGAGGTGCGGGACTCCATCACAAACACGCACCCAAGAAAGTGCACTCTTCCTGGGATCCCAGCAAGATCTTCACCTGGGACTCCTGACCACACCCTGGTTCCTGCAAAGCTCTCCAACACACAGCCTACTCCTGAGGCCTCGGTCACACAGGCGTTTTTACCCGGGATTTGCGCATGCGATCCGCGTAGATATAGACCCAATGCTTCGCAATGGGATTGGTCACATGTCCGCTTTTTATGCGGATGTGCGATAAATTATAGGACACAACGATTCGCAGAACGCGACTATCTGCATTCTGCGATACGTTGTGCTCTATATATGCGCTCAATGGGGCCGGCGGCAGGTGTAACAGCTGTGGCAGAGAAGAACGATGTTCGCCCATTGAATTCAATGGAGTCGGCAATACAGCCGGCTCCATTAAAAGCAATGGGCTGCTGGCGAGCGCGGGATGAATTTTCAGGAAGGGCTTAAAAATATAAGCCCTTCCCTGAAAACCATCCTAAAATGTGTAAAAATAAAAAAAAATGTATACTCACCTTTTTCCTGCAGCCGGAGTTCAGCCACGTCCGGTCGGCAGTTCTCCTGAACTGCACCGTGTAGTATTCAGCAGACAGGGATTTAAAATCCCCGGCTGCTGAATGGGCTGCCTCTGATTGGTCACAGCCCTCTGATTGGCTGAGCGCAGAGACCAATTAGAGGCAGCTCTCAGCTATTGTGAATCAAAGCATCCCCAAACTGCTTATGCGAGTTTCTACTGTATAAGGCTGCCTGTCCACGGGTGTTCTTGCACTGCGTTATCTGCGGCGATAATCCGGCTGCGGGGAACACAGTGAACGCTTTCCATAGCATTACTATGGAAAGTGAAGCCCCCTGTCCACGAGCGGAGAATCATAGCGATTCTCTGCTCACGGCCGGCAAATCGCAGCATGCTGCGAACTGCCACGATTATCTGCGTTGAGCCCATCTCTCAGATAGCGGAGTCCTGTCCTCTGGCTCCTGCTCCCCGGTGGCGGCTCCCGCGGCGGAGATCCGCCACGGGATACCGCAATGGCCGTGGACAGGCAGCCTAAAGCAATCAGTTTCTACTATCAGATATGTACTGTACAACTGATAATGTAAAAGAGGCAGGGAATGCTAAGAAGCTTCAAATCTGAAGGTACAGAATTGTGCATGCAGCTCTAAAGTACATTTAGAGGAAGTAAACATATAAACAGTAAAAGGCTACAAACTTTGACTAAAGAAATGCAAGAAATTTTATAGTAACTGACCACAAAAAAGTCCAACTGCAAGAAATCAGACAACAATCATCCAATGTAGTAAAGATTGTAGAACGCTGACCTTTTCTTGACCTTTCTGGAAAAGAAAGATACATTGTATCATACATGATAGTATGCCGATCCACTATATGTTGTATCTCTCAACTGCTGGCCAATCCTGTTTGTGCCTGATCTGTGCTGCTGACATTTTACCTGCAGATAAAGAAAAAATGTAACATTGAGCAGAATAACTCTATTAGTCGGGCCGATTCAGCATGTTTGGTTTCATTACTCCAAAGCGTGTTGATTTGTTGGATAATAGCGAGTTTTATGAATGTTCATAATATATGGCGGCTACGCTGCCGAGAAAATGAGATGCTCATTTTTCAAATTGATCATAGTAAACAGAGAAATGATTGTCATTAATAAAATATGTTTGTGGTGATACATTGGATTGGTAGTTCCGTTTTATAGCGTGAGGGGGAGGGAGGTATAAAGCAGACATAAGAATCCGTGCTATGACCTCAAGGAGGAAGAATTAAGACCCCGAACAAAATGGAAATGGAGTTCAGGACGACTGACTACAGAAGATTGTAAATCTATATATATAAAGGTGAAAGCCCTCACTGACTGACTGACTCACCACTAATTCTCTAACTTTCCAGTGTCATACAAACATTAAATTTGGCAGGAGCATTCTTTAGGTCCTAAATAGAAAAGGTAAAGGGGTCACAACTAGAGTTGAGCAAACATACTCTGCCGAGCTTGATGCTCGTTTGAGTATTAGCGTACTCAATGGTGCTCGTTACTCGAACGACCATCAAGCCATGTTTGACTCCGCCCCAGTTTTTGGCTCCTCCCCGCTGTGACCTGCCTGTTTTGGCCCCTCCCCGCCGCAGCGCGCGTCATTGGCAAATTTTTTGTCTGGCAGGCAGGAGAGAGAGAGAGAGAGAGGGAGAGAGAGAGAGAGAGAGAGAGAGAACCAAGAAAAAAAAAAAAAGAGCTCGGGATCAGGCGTCCCACATGCAAAAATGCTCAAGTCTCCCATTGTAATCAATGGGGTTCGTTACTCGAGTAGAGCTTTCGAATGTTACGAAAAGCTTGACTCGAATGACGTGGACCCGAGCATTTCGGTGCTCGCTCATCTCTAGTCACAACGTGATTATTTAATGCTAAGTGCAAAAGTATTGGCACCCCTATATAATGTACCTAATCTAATTCTCTAACTTCCTGATGTCATACAAACATTAAATTTAGCAGGAGCAATTTTTAGGTCCTAAATAGGAAAAGTAAGAGGGTCACAACCCAATTATTCAATGCTAATTGAAAATGTAAGTGCATCCCATATGTAATGTAACTTCCTGGTGTCTTAAGAGTGGGAAATTTGGCATGAGCATTCTTTAGATCCTAAATAGGAAAAACAATGGGGCCACAACTCAATTATTAAATGCTAATTGGAAAAGTAGGTGCACCCCAAACACGCTGGTGTTGCACAAGCGTGAAATTTGGCACAACAATCTAATTGACCTTTATGTGCATATACTGAGGGGAATCTACCTCTCCTCTATGTGTATATACTGAGGAGAATCTACCTCACCCCTATGTGTATATACTGAGGAGAATTCACCTCACCTCTATGTGTATATACTGAGGAGAATCTACCTCATCTCTATGTATATATACTGAAAGGCAAGAAAAGTACATAAGGAAGCGGTTAGTTACTGCGGGGATGGATACTATACAGAATAATATATTTATATATATATTATTCTGTATAATATATTGTTATACACAAGGAACAGTGTTACAATAGTTATATTCTTGTACATACGGAACAATATTATATAATGTAGTAGTTATATGCTTGGACATAGAGGGCACTATAATACCAGTCAGATTTTTGGACAGAGAAGGCAGTATTATAGTAGTTATATTCTTGTACATAGGGGGCAGTATTATAGTAGATATATTCTTGTACATAGGAGCAGTATTATAATAGTTATATTCTAGTACATAGGGGGCAGTATTATAGTAGTTAAATTCTTGGACATAGGGAGCAGTATTATACAGTGTAGTAGTTATATGCTTTGACATAGAGGGCAGTAAAACAGCAGTCAGATTTTTGGACTTAGAAAGCACTATTATAGTAGTTATATTCTTGTACATAGGAACAGTATTATAGTAGTTATATTCTTGTACATAGAGGACAGTATTATACTAGTTATATTCTTGTACATAGGAGCAGTATTATAGTAGTTATATTCTTGTACATAGGGAGCAGTATTAAAGTAGTTATATTCTTGTACATAGGGGGGCAGTATTATAGTTGTAATATTCTTCTACACAGGAGCAGTATTATAGTAGTTATATTCTTGTACATAGGGGGCAGTATTATAGTTGTAATATTCTTCTACATATGGGGCAGTATTATAGTAGTTATATTCTTGTACATAGGGGGGCAGTATTATAGTTGTAATATTCTTCTACACAGGAGCAGTATTATAGTAGTTATATTCTTGTACATAGGGGGCAGTATTATAGTTGTAATATTCTTCTACATATGGGGCAGTATTATAGTAGTTATATTCTTGTGCATAGGAGGCAGTATTATAGTAGTTATATTCTTGTACATAGGGGGCAGTATTATAGTTGTAATATTCTTCTACATATGGGGCAGTATTATAGTAGTTATATTCTTGTACATAGGAGCAGTATTATAGCAGTTATATTCTTGTACATAGGGGGTAGTATTATAGTAGTTATATTCTTGTACATAGGGGCAGTATTATAGTGGTCATATTCTTGTACATAGGGGGCAGTATTATAGTAATTATATTCTTGTACATAGGGGGTAGTATTATAGTAGTTATATTCTTGTACATAGGGGCAGTATTATAGTGGTCATATTCTTGTACATAAGGGGCAGTATTATAGTAATTATATTCTTGCACATAGGAGTAGTATTACAGTAGTTTTATTCTTGTACATAGGCAGCAGTATTATAGTTGTAATATTCTTCTACATATGGGGCAGTATTACAGTAGTTATATTCTTGTGCATAGGAGGCAGTATTATAGTAGTTATAATCTTGTACATAGGGGGCAGTATTATAGTAGTTATATTCTTGTACATAGGGAGCGGTATTATAGTAGTTTTTTTCTTGTACATAGGGGGCAGTATCATAGTAGTTATACTCTTGTACATAGAGAACAATCTAATAGTAGTTATATTATTTTACATAGGGGGTGTAAGAGTCATCTAGCAGTTATTACTGCACATTATTCCCTCAAGATTGATAAAATTCACTTTGCCTAACTGCACTATCTTTCAAGGTTAATTTAGTTAACTTAAAAGACTATGTCACTTATAATAATTTGACAATTATTATCAGTGCTTTGCATTTCTCTATATAAGCTTTCCAAATAATACAACGCTTCAGAAGAACTTGAAAACATCACTTGAATATTTCTCTTTATGTTTTTCTCTGTTGTATAGAATAATAATTAGACATATCTGAATCATTAGGCTACAATACCCATTGAGTATCACCTAAATTGAATGCGTTTTCTTACATTCTGGTAGAGAATTGCAGGCAAATGGAATGTTCTAAGAAGTATCAAGGTCTCACGACAAATAGAAGACCACGATGAGTAAGACCCTTGAATCTAACAGTGTTTGTTCTGTTCCTAGCTTGAGAAAGGTACAATCCTCTGTTTCTATTTGACTTGCCAAGCTATCGATCAGTGTACTTGGTGTGAATGAATGGACAATGTCTGGACTGTGTGACTTTGTTATACAAGCGGTACCAAAATATTCCTAAAATTATGCATAACGGTCTAATATTTCTCCATGGCGGTGTTGTTACAAAATTTGGAGAAATCTTCACGATATTAAATATACATGTTATGCCTCTCCCAATTGCATTAAGTTGTGACTGAGTTACATTTTTTTCATTGCCTGCTACAAGAGATAAGATGCATTCCAGAGGGAATCATAGAATCATATAGTTGGAAGGGACCTCCAGGGTCATCTGGTCCATCCCCTTGTTCAATGTAGCCACTAAATTATCACAGTCAGATGTCTATCCAGCCTTTGTTTGAAGACTTCCATTGAAGGAGAACTCCCCACCTCCCATGCTATCCTGTTCTGCTCATTGATAACGCTCACTGTCTAATATCTAATCTGTGTCTCTTTCCTTTCAGTTTCATCCCAATTCTTCGAGTTTCTTCATGCGCAAATGAGAATAGGGCTGATCCCGCTGCACTGTGACAGCCCTTTAGATAATTGTAGACTGCTAATAAGTCTCCTCTCAGCCTTCTATTCTGAAAGCTAAACATTCCCAATTACCACTTGTCTGTGTGTGAGTGCTTTTCATGCTCCGCCCCTGATTACATGACGGTGACATAATTGTAGGTCCTAAAGCATAAAACATGCAGAGCCTGACATCAGCCATGTGCTTATACAGGACCTGTAATTATGTCATCGTCATGTGATCAGTCACCTAGGCTCTGACTTCTGCCCCTGATCACATGACAGTAATGTCATCACAAGTCCTTCACTTTATTAAGAAGACCTGCAGAGCCAGACAGCAGCAGTGTGCTTACAAGACCTGTGAGGATGTCACTGTCATGTGATCAGTCACATATGTGTGAGGAGTCTGGGGGTTACATGACCAGTGGGTGCTCAGTGTGTCCAAGATTCTGCTGTGCTGTTTGTATATAGCAAAAGATCCAGGATACTCCACTCTAAAAATTCCCTGGGAACTTATCACTTGGTGGGATACTACAGATAATGGATACCCCAACTTCCAGTCTTCTGCAACCCCACTATGAATACCTGTCCCTCCCAAAATAATTCCACCACATATCAGAATTAGAAAATGAATAGTTCTAAATCCAGCATAATTACTTCTATTGAATTGAGAAGAGGGGGAAAGAGAATATGGGGCATCAAATGGAAATGCATGATTGTTTAGAGTTAATGGAGAATGAGACAAGTGGTCTTCAAAATGTTATTAAAACCCCCATAGCTAATGCAGATTTTGAGCTTTTTTAGAAGGCTCTAGGTACCATGAAATGGGCAAGCAATGCAGGCTTTGCAGTGGTAACCAACAATGAGATAATTGTATAAAAACGACTCCTTCCTGGGAAATCTTCTCAGGAGGCCGAGCTGATGCACTCGCTAAAGCATGTAGACTGTTAATTCCTACACTGACTTGAGGTATGCTTTGCGAATTGCATTCAATTTTGCACCCTTTTGGCGCCGCAAAACCTTTTTTTGGATTATCGGGTAAACTGATTCAAAATTGAGAGGCAGTATCTTTGCTGTATCAGGCTTTAGATCTTCCCAAACACGTAGCCATCATCAAGGTTCAGGATCATACCAAGGAAACAACTCCAGAGGCACTAGATATTCAAAGGGCAGATGCAGCAGCCAAAACGGCATTCATACTCTCGCTGGACATATCAACTATCCTTCTAGTTGCAGCTAAAAGAGGTGTAGATACGCCTCGTTGTCCCTTTCATAGGTACAAACCCCTAGGAGTGAAAAGGAGTAGTGGTCCCAGGAGGATGCAGGACTGGATGACAAGAGAATCTGGGGGCAAGGTAAAAATCGGTGATACATTAGGGAATGATGAGATGATGGAAGCCCCCCCCCCTTGCCTTGCGATTAGTCTTAGGGATGTACCTGATTTAGGAATAATGTGTCGGAACAAAGGAGGGGAAAATATAAGAGCAATCTAGCAGTTGTTTCTGCACATTATTCCCCAGGGTTAATAACATTCACTTGACTTCTGGAGCCTATCCCTCATGGTTAATGTAATTCAATTAAAAGGCTCATGAAAATGGTCAAAAGCAGAATAGGCTGGCTGGAACCAGTTTATGGAAGGGTTTGTGAAAATAACTACTATAGGCAAACGTCATAGAAGACCATTTTTTATTTACTGGAGTAAAATCCTGCACTTATGTTACTTACTATAGATGGGCAGTTATTAGCACTGCTTTGCATTTCTTTATATGAACTATGCAAATAATAAAATGCTTCAGAAGATCTTGGAAACATCAAATGAGTTTTTCTCTCATGCATTGAACAATAACTAGGCATACCTGATTGGTAAGGCGATGCTTGTTGAGTATCACCTAGAGTGCAGTATTATAGTACCTGTAATCTTGTGCATAGGGGCAGTTTTATTATACTTAACTGCTGTTTTATATTAGGCAATGTCAGGGTAATTGTGTTCATGTTATATAGGTAGTCATTAATTGCTTCAAAACATATTTAAAAAGTGCCAAACCCTTATCTGGGGGTAGAGATATTTTCATTTTTCTTCCTCTACTCATATTAGAATGTCTTCTTAAAGGGAAGCTGTTATGTACCCACAGCACTAAAAACAGAGTTAGGGCGCCCACCCACTGGCGATTTTTTTTTCTTTGCGTTTTTCCTGCAGAGCCATTAGAATTGAATGTACTCCTGTCCACTGGCGTTTTGCGTTGCGTTGCGTTTTTTAACATAGGAACTGTCAGTTGCATATGTGTCCTTATTTTTCTCCTAATGCACCCATGAAAGTCAATGGAAATTAATGGAAAAGCCGCAAAACGCCGCGAAAACGCGGCGGAAAACGCGGCGTTTTTCACGCACGAAAATCGCAAACGCCAGTGGGTGGGCGCCCTTATTGTGCTGCTAAGGGACATGACAGAAAGCCAGGTGATGTATTTTTTATACTCAGCCGTTCCTCTGAATCAATCCTGTCACAATCCAAAGATCATGCAGCGCTGGAAAATCTGACTCTTTTCAGAGTCCCATGTGTGCACCCTCCTATTCAAGTCTATGGGAGAAGCATGCACACGAGACTCTTAAAAAAATCTAATTTTCCAGCGCTGTGTGAACTTCGGAGGGCGGTGGTACTGGATTGTGGGAGTGGGTAAGTATAAAAAGTGCATCACCCAGCCCCCTTGTAATGTTCCTTAACAGCACCATAATGTAGCTTATGGTGCTTTGGAAACATGGCAGTTTCCCTTTAAGAGTTATAGCAATAATATGTGAAGTAGTAGTGTTAGGCTGAAATAAAAGACACATGTCTATCTAGTTCAGCCTATTACCCCCAATATTGATCCAAAGGAAGATGAAAAATATCCAATAAGGTATAAGCCAATTTTCCTCATTTAACCCCTTGAGTGGCACGCCCGGAAATTTTCCGGGACGAGCTCCACTGCTCATAGTGACATAGCCCGGAAGATTTCCGGGCTATGTATCACTATGGGAGCTGCAGAGCACAATGCCACAAGCTATGACAGTGTGCTCTGCCTGCACAGACCCACACAGAGCAGTGAAAGGGCTTTGAAAAACCAGCAGAAGATATTGCCGGCATATAGGCAATCTCCTGCTTTGTTTACAGGTTGCCATAGAGACCATCGGCTTGTCAGAAGCAAGCCGATGGTCTCTGTGGCAGGGAGAGCTTGGTGCTTGGCTATCAGAGGACAGCTAGGTACTAGCTCTTACAGCAGAGATCAGAGAAAACCTCTGCTGTGTTAACTCTTTACATGCTGCAGTCTATGTGACTGCAGCATGTAAAGGGCTGTCACTGCAGCATGTACAGGGCTGTCACCATCAGACCCCCGGAATGTGATCAGGGGGTCCTGATGGGTCCCTGTGGAAGTCCCCTAAAGGGACAAAAAAAAAAAAAAAAGTTTAAAAAAAAAAAAAAAAAAAGTTAAAAATTATTTTAAAAAAAAATTATAAAAACACTTGTCTCCCTTTACTTTGTAAAAAATCAAAAATACAATCACACATGTGGTATCCATGCGTCATAATGACCCAGAGAAGGAAGTTAATACATTATTTAACCCCTTAATGACATGGCCCCTTTTTTTCTTTTTTCCCCATTTCTTTTTTTCCTCCCTCCTGTTTAAAAAATCACAACTTGTCCCACAAAAAACAAGCCCTTATATGGCCATGTCAATGGAAAAATGAAAAAGTTATGGCTCTTGAGACGCAACTGCAAAATTAGTTGAAATTCAATGATTAGACCATTTTAAAAAACCTGCCCTGGTGGGCACGACAGGGTGGTAGGAAACCCGCCACTCAAGGGGTTAAGGGAAAAAATTCCTTCTTGACCGACCCTTCTGTAGTAATCAGTGATATAACAGGTAATCCTCAAGAACGAAATCCAGTCCCATCTTGTACTCTCTTAGTAAGTTCGCCACCACAACGTCCTCAGACAGAGAGTTCCACATTCTCACTGCCCTTACAGTAAAGAACCCCCTTCTATGTTGGTGTAGAAACCTTCTTTCATCTTGATGTAGTCCTGGGTATAAATAGATGATGGAAGAGATCTCTGTATTGTCCCCTTATATATTGATACATAGTTATTAGAGCGCCTCCTTGTTACAGTTTCGGGTATAAATAGATGATTAGACAGATCTCTATATTGTCCCATGGTATATTTATACATAGTGTAAGAGTCTAATCCAGGGGGTGGGGCGGCAAAGACACTCTGGACTCCAAACGTGCAAAAACTACTTCAGTCTTTATTATGCTCCAGGCAACAAAGAAAATACAACACAAAAAAGGCCACGCAGGAAACAAAATGCAACGCTGCACCATGCAGGGTGCTTAGGTAAATTCTCCCTCAGGCTGTTAGGGCTTATTCAGACCACCGTATATCAGCCACGTATTCACGCCGGCTAATATACGGCGTCCTTCTCTGCAGGGGAAGGAGGCTGGAAGAGTCAGGAGCAGTGCTCTGAGCTCTCGCCTCTTCTCGCCAACTCTCCACCACCTCTCCGTCCCTCTGCACTATTTGCAATGAGGGGAGGTGGGGGAGGGGCGGGACTTATTCCTGGCACTTAGCCCCGCCCATGACCCACCTCCCCTCATTGCAAATAGTACAGAGGGGCGGAGAGGGGGTGGAGAGGAGGCAGAGAGGGGGTGGGAGCTCAGAGCACTGCTCCCGGCTCTTCATGCCTCCTCCCCCTGCAGAGAAAGACGTCGTATATCGGTCGACGTGAATACCCAGCCGATATACAGTCGTCTGAATAAGCCCTTAGACTGTATGTCTCTCCTCAAGCTGTCAGGTGCTGACTTCCTGGAGTTCCAGTCTTTTATGCTCCATTAATGGGACCAGTGCCTGCAGCTGCGCTGCCTGAGAGTTAGGGTGAAGTTGTGGACTGGACCGCCACCCTGTCCAGACTAAGAGCCTGGGAGGGAGATACACTCCATCCACAACTTCACCCTTTAACTGCCTACATATCCCGCCCCCTCTTCTTCAGACTGGAGGGCTGGGTCTCCTTGGTGATCAGACAATGCACCATAGACAGGGCATCAGTATTCTCTTGTGACTTGCCTGGTCTATACTCGAGGGTGAACTTGAAGTTCTGAAGTGAAAGAAACCACCTCGTCACCCTCGCATTTTTTTCCTTATTTTGCTTCATCCTGGTCAAGGGGGCATGGTCTGACACCAATTTGAATTCTCTCCCCAAGAGATAGTACTTTAACGTTTCTAGTGTCCATTTCACAGCTAAACTCTCATGTTCAACAATAGCATAATTCTTCTCCGCAGGAGACAGTTTGCGGCTTAAATACAGTACTGGATGTTCTTCCCCATTTACGGACTGCAACAATACTGCACTCAACCCTACACTAGAAGCATCTGTCTGCACAATAAACTCTTTTGAGAAGTCGGCCGTTATCAACACTGTTGGCAAAGGGCAGACTTTAAATTTTGAGAGGCCTGCTCAGCCTCGGCTGTCCACGCCACCATTACCGACTTGTCCCCTTCCATCAAGTCTGTAAGTGGTGCTGCAATGGAGGCAAAATTCAGCACGAACTTACGGTAGTACCCGGTCATTCCCAAAAAGGCTCTGACCTGTTTTTTTGTCAAAGATCTAGGCCATGACTGTATGTCCTCTACCTTGTTGATCTGAGGTTTAACGAGGCCACGGCTGATAACATAGCCAAGGTACTTGGCTTCCTCCACGGCTACTGCACATTTTCCAGGGTTTAAGATTAAACCTGCCCATTTTATGGCATCCAAGACCACCTGTACCTTCCCAAGGTGACTTTCCCAGTTGGTACTAAAGATTACGACATCGTCTAGGTATGTGGCAGAATAGTTACGGTGAGACCTCAAAATCTGATCCATTAACCTTTGGAAGGTAGCAGGCGCGCCACGTAACCCAAACAGCAAGTCTTTGTACTGGAATAAGCCCTCTGGGGTTGCAAAGGCCTTTTCAGTCATAGGTATTTGCCAGTACCCTTTGGTAAGGTCAAGGGTGGTGATATATCTGCCATTACACAATCTCTCAATTAATTCATTAACCCTGGGCATTGGATACGCATCAAATTTGGAGATTTAGTTTAATTTCCTGAAATCATTACAAAACCTCCAAGTACCGTCCGGTTTGGGAACTAATACAATGGGGCTTGACCACTCGCTTTTTGATTCCTCTATCGCGCCCAGTTCCAGCATGTGCTTAACTTCTGCAGAAACTGCTTTCCTACATGCTTCTGGGATCCTGTACAGTTTTAAGTTTACCTTTATCCCGGGTTGAGTAATGTCTTGTGTTATGGCTAGAGATGAGCGAACACGTTCGGCCCCGCCCCTTTTTCGCCCGAACACCGAACTTTGCGAACACTTCAGTGTTCGGGCGAAAAAGTTCGGGGGCCGCCGTGGCAGCGTGGGGGGGTGCGGCGGGGAGTGGGGGGGAGAGGGAGAGAGAGAGGGCTCCCCCCTGTTCCCCGCTACTGCCGCCCGCGCCGCCGCGCATCTCCCCGCCCCCCGGCGGCACCCGGACCTTTACGCGCGAACACTGCAGTGTTCGGCAAAGCCGGTGTCCGGGTGCGGATGTGTCCGTAACGGACATGTTCGCTCATCTCTAGTTATGGCGTGTATATGACCGGGCTGGTCAGAGAATTTGTTTCTGTTTCTTTGTAGGAACTCTTTTGCCTCCTGCCGTTGGCACACCGAGAGTGCCTCACCTACTCTAACATCGGGCAGGGAGGGCTGCGACCCACCCCTCGTGATGCTTGAGGTAGCCAAAGCTTCTCTATTCTTCCAGAGCTTTATTAAATTAACATGGTACACCTGATACGGCTTCCTTTTGTTACCATGCAGGGCGGCGCTGGGTCCCGCGGCCGGCGCGCGCCGCTTCGAGCTCGGCTTCGGCGTCCCGGAGCTGTGCTGTCAGGGATCTCCCGGCGGCGTGGAGCAGCCAGCGTGCAGCAGCGTGGAGCAGCCAGCGTGCTGCGGCGTGGGCGTGTCCGCCCGTAGGGTGCCGCCCGCTCTCATTCACCTCCCTTATGCAACAGTGGGAGAGTCGACTCCTCCCACTCTCCGCCCCGGGGCGGAGGCTTTTAGTTAAAAGGCTGGCAGTGGCCTGAACTCACTGCCAGTTATTGGTTCTGCTAGCCTCTAGTCAGGTCTATTCTAGTCTGTCCTAGTTGCTTGTCAGCATCCTTTCGTTTGCCTGTGAGCTACACCTCCAGCCTTGATTCACCTAGTAGTTTTGTTGGTCTGTTACACCTGCCTCTTCTGTCGGCACTCTGTCCCCTGTTAGTAGTTCCATCCAGGTAGTCGCCAGGTCCCTAGCCAGCGCAGGGACTGCCGCCCAGTTGTCCGCCTGGGGTTAGCCAGGGCCGAGGCAAGTAGGCAGGGACAGTGGGGTGCAGGAGATCAGGGCACCCCAACTGGCGCTCGGGGGGCAGAGTGCCGTAACATAATAACTGGCCCTTTAAAACCGTTTTTGTCATGGAGGCGATCAGTTCCCTCACGAACCAGCTGCAGGCCCTGGTGCCTGTGATCCAGGATTTATCCGCCCGCATGGTGGCCCAGGAGCAGCAGGGGGTGTCGCAGGGGTCGGACGCCTCAACCAGCCCCAAACCCAAGTGCCCTCTTCCCGAGGTGTTTTCTGGGGAGAGGAACAAGTTTTTTGTTTTCCGACAGGCGTGTCGCCTGTTTTTTCGCATGCGTCCCCGTTCTTCCGGGTCGGAGGCTCAGAGGGTCGGGCTGATAATGTCCCTGCTGCGGGGCTCGGCACAGACATGGGCTTTCTCCATCCCCGAGGGTTCCTCCTGCCTGCAGTCCGTGGACTCCTTTTTTCAGGAACTCGGGGGTATCTTCGACGAACCGGACCGAGCGGGGTTGGCGGTTTCACGGTTGTTGGCGCTGCGGCAGGGGTTGTCGTGTGTGGAGGATTATTGCTCCAACTTCAGACGCTATGCAGGGGATACGACATGGAACGATAGCGCGCTGAAGGACGTTTTTCTTCAGAGCCTCTCGGACGCAGTTAAAGACCTGTTAATTTCCCATCCCGTTCCCGGGTCCTTAAGGGAGGCTATGGAGCTAGCGGTGAGAGCAGATAGGAGGCTCAGGTCTAGGAAGCAGGACAGGCAGACCCGTAGAGTCAGGGAGGTCAGTGGCCCTGGTCCCTCCTCCTCCTTACCAGTCTCTGCGCCCGAGCCGATGGAGGTGGACCCGCTGGACCCCAAAGAGCGACGCCGGATCCGTTTGTTGCATCGCCTCTGCCTCTACTGCGGGAAAGCTGGACATCGGGTGATAACCTGCCCACTGAGGTCTCAACGCCCGCAGCCGGAATCGGCGGAAAACTCCGAGTCCTAGGCGATTGCAGGGAGGATCGCCTAGGACTTCAGGTACTTCCTAAACTTTTAGTACCGTGTCATGTTAGATTCGGGGATTTTTCCCGATCAGGGCGGGCGTTTATTGATTCCGGAGCAGCCGCTAACTTGATAAGTCTGGGTTTTGTCCGTTCTCTGATGGCGGAATTTGTGGCGTTGAAGACGCCAATTCATTTTACCAGCATTGATGCTACCCCTCTCTCTACAGGCTTGGTACGATTGAGGACCCCAAGATTACAGTTCACGGTGGGGGTCCTCCACTCGGAAGAACTGTCTTTCTTGGTTATGGAAAAAATGTCGGTTGATGTGGTGCTTGGTATGCCCTGGTTGGCACTGCACAACCCCCAATTTGATTGGTCCACCCGGGAATTGACTCATTGGGGGTCATCGTGTCACAATCACCTGTCTACCATAGCTGTGTGCTCCGCAGATACGGTGCTCATTCCGGAGTATTTGTCAGACTTTCAGGATGTATTCTCCAAACGACTGTCTAAGGCTCTGCCCCCTCATAGGGAGTGGGACTGTGGTATCGACCTGATTCCCGACGGTCCCATCCCTAAGGGAGCCATTTTCAATCTGTCAGGTCGTGAGCATGAAGCCCTCAAGTCCTATGTCTCGGAAGCTCTGGCCAACCAACATATCCGGCCGTCCAGGTC